>NW_023270418.1:19868119-20058376 GCF_011800145.1 Mirounga leonina | reverse complement strand
CCTTCCTTCCTTCCTTCCTTCCTTCCTTCCTTCCTTCCTTCCTTCCTTCCTTCCTTTCACAGCTTTATAACTCCAATCTCTGCCTCCCTGTCACATGGTATTCTTCTTTTATGTGAGTACCTTCTCCTAAGGACACTAGTCATATTGGATTAGACCACATCCCAATGACCTCTCTTAACTGGATTACAACTGCAAAGACTCTATTTTCAAATGAAGTTACATGTACAGGGACTGGAGGTTAAGACTTCGACATATCTTTTTGGTGGATACAATTCAACCAATAATAATGAGTAAGGAAGGTGAAATTTCCCCAAGTTAGTCACTGAGAGTGACAATGAATGAGGCTAATGCTACTTTTACCTGATGTAGTTGGGTCAAAGTACATGCACATCCTAAAGGACAGTGTTCTAACCATTCAGGTTATTGTCTTCAAGATTGTTCCTCAGCTGAATCTTTAAAAGGCCTTTCAAAAGTTCAATCAGGATAGTAGTATTTGAGTGATGCTGTATGTGGTAGGATCTGTGAATTCCATAGTCATGTGTACCTTCTTAATCATAAAATGGTTGCCTTAGTCTGAGGCAATGGTATTTTATGTCAACAATTCGAATATTCTTGAGTCTTTGGATGATAGTGATGGTCCAGGAAATGTGGATACAGCAGGAAAGCTCATACCCCCAAATAAGTAATAATCCCTGTAGAGAATAATGGCTGTACCTCCAGAATTGATGGGGCTCAAAGTAAACAATTTTGCCAAATGAATAGTTAGTCTTGTTAAGGGATCCTACTTATAAGAGATCAGTATGTTTTTACTACTGACATGCCAGCAGCAACATTTGCTAGATCAGCCTCACTGAGAGGGAGTTCATACTAATAGGTCTAAAAAATAGCCTCCATCTCTACCACCATGTCTATTTTGTTGATGCATCCATTGCAAGCATTAGGGTATTCACAGAAGGAATTTGGCTAACCACCTCTGGATAGATTTATCCATCCCTTATTCAGTGCTTCATCTAAGGTAGATGCTTCCTAATAGCTGTGAGGTGAGAGAGCACGACCTGCACAATCTGTGCTTATTCTCATAAGCCATTCTACATACTTCTTATCCAAATCTTTTTGTCTCCAATAATCTGATCTTGCTCTTTCAGACCCCTTCTTACCATTTGAGCCATTTTTTACTACCCAATAGCACATGCATATAAATATCTTAGATCACTTCTGCTAAATCAGGGGTCAAGCTAGATAATAAACATTTAAATATCTGGCTTTGCAGGCCACATAGTCTCTGTTGCAATTCTGTTTCAGTTCTGTCATTGAAGTGTGAAAGTAGATACAGACAATATGGAAAAAAATGGGTATGGCTATGTTCCAATAAAACTGTATTATTTTTTTCCAATAAAACTTTATTTACAAGATCAGGCAGTTAGCTGTATTTGGCCCATGGGCCATTGTTTCTTGATCTCTATTCTATAGAAGGAATTGATCAAATATACCTTTCAATGTTCTGCCTACTGGAAGGGTTTCCCTCTCATCAGAGCTCCTGTAGTCCATTTTTGCTTACATCAGTGTTTTGAACTATTCATTCTATGAACCAAGCCTGATTTTCTTCCTGATATGTCAGCTGGTCTTAAGAGACTACCAGAAGTCCATACTGTGAGCTGAGGGTGTAGTGTAGTTACAGCATGGGTAGGTGGTATTGGGCTGTGGAGTATCTGGTATGTAACTTCCTTTTGCCTTTCAGACCTGCTCAGCTTGAATACCAGATTTGCTGTTATCATATGATGGATTGCTTCTGCACCTATCTAACTGGGTGAGTCTTAGAATACTGACCACATTGTAGGTAGCTACATTTTTATAGCTATTTTGTTTTCCATGGTGTAGCATTTAGTTTCTACTAAGGCCCAGTAGCAGGTTTTCAAATGATGAGTAATGCAGAAGACATGGCTTTGCCCTGGAACACCTGGGAACTTCATTGTAATTTTTCTATTTTACTTACTAGAGACTCCACATGCCGTCCTTATCTACCTAGATGCTCTAGCATCAATGGATCTGTTGTGGCCTGAGCTGAAGGGCAGGATGTACTAAAGCTTATATCTAATGCAGAATCCTTTTTTTGCTTTGAAAATCACTCTGCCTCTAAAATCCTGTGTGGCTCACCAAACACTATGCATCTTCCTTAATGACAAAGATATAAAATACAGTAATGTTTGCCAGTGTACAAGCATATCTTAGAATGTGGTTGTCCTTTGAATTTATGTAAGGTTTACATTCTACACTCTCACATGCACGTGTTTTGACAGGGCATCCAAACTATTTAACATTTTTTTTTCTTTACTATGTTCAAATACTATGATGTTTCAGATTGAGTTTCTAAAGAAGGAGATTCTGAGACTTAAATTAGTGTGCAAGAGGTTTATTAGGAAGGGCTATTAGAAAGGGTAAATGAAGGGGGCTGACTGGTCAGAAGGTGATGAAACTATGATGCAGTTTTAGTAGAAACTCTGAAGCTGGAATGAAATTTCTTCTTTAGAGTTTTCCCCAGGTGGGATGAGTCAGTCAGGCCTTCATACCCCGAAACAGATAAGTCATTGGAGTTAGGCCACTCCAGGAAGAGAGCATGGACCAAGTTAAGGTGGATCTCTCTAGCAGGGGCAATTCCCAAGGGGACTGAGAGCCGAGGGCTCTTTCTTGGCAGTACTCCCGGGAGCTAGAAGTCCTTTAATCCTCCAAGGAGATTTGGGCCATTCTTCACATTATCCTCTTTATTAATATAGAGGACCCAGGATGATATTCTTCAGACTACCAAGGAAGTCTTAGTCCCCTGGACATTACTGTATATGAGACCTAGAATAGCCATTATGCAAGTGAGTAAATGTGAAATGCTGTCTTTTCCAAGTGAATGAAAGCTGCTTTGATTCTTTTTCCTGTTGGAGATTGAAAAGAACACATTTGTCAGATCCATGATCCCATATATACTTCCAAGCTTATGTTGATCTCTTCTTTTAAAAGTATATTAAGGGGGCGCCTGGGTGGCTCAGTCATTAAGCATCTGCCTTCGGCTTAGGTCATGATCCCAGGGTCCTGGGATCGAGCCCTGCATTGGGCTCCCTGCTCCGCGGGAAGCCTGCTTCTCCCTCTCCCACTCCCCCTGCTTGTGTTCCCTCTCTCTCTGTGTCTCTCTCTGTCAAATAAATAAATAAATAATCTTTAAAAAATAAAATAAAATAATAAAATAAAACAAAAGTATATTCAGTAGAGTAGATGTGATTGGGACTATCATTTAGTTATGTTTAAATGATAATAGCCTTAATCTGCCATGATTCATCTGTTTCTTGCAGATACCATTCAAGTGAATCAAATGTAGGGATATGTTGAGTATACCAATCCCTATTCAAATATTTTAAGGTAGCACTTGAAGTTCACCTGGGGTGTATATTGCTTCTGATATATTCACTTGGCCAGTGGGGCAGTTTTAGAGGATTTACACCAACTTATAAATCCAAGTGGAAGATAAAAAAAGAAGACACAGGACAGTTCTATGGGCCCGTTGGGCTCACTTTGATATAGAGCTGACCTAGTATTTTATTTGTCACCTGGAATCTATACAATTTCACTGCACCAACAGGGAGTCATCCCAGAATTTCAGGTCTCCTGGTTATCAGATCATCCCCTTTTCTGACAACTCTAAAATGCTAAAAATATTTCCTTTACCCCAGTGTACATTTATACAGAAGAATGGCCATAGAGCCTCTTGGGGAAAGTTTTAGAGAATATTTTATATATGTTCTTATGCATTGTAATATTTTTCTTCAAGAAAACCCAACCTCTCCTTCAGTAGATGGGCTCTGGGTTTCAAAATGGCACAAATCTGGAAGCTAGGTGAGAGATCATGATTTTCCATTGCTGTGACTAAATTCACCAGGTTTTGATATAAGTTAAGCAGTTCTTTGTTGGCTGTCCATCTGTTTCATCTCCAGGAATGCCATGACTTATCAGCTATTGCAACAATTCCCTGAGTTTCAAGGCCCTCTTGTTTCCACTCCAGCCTTATTCCCTATGACAGTAATCTATCCACCTTGCCTCAGAAGGTTAAGTGCCACCATCTTGCCTCTGTTCTCTGAGTTGTACCATCCTCACTGATACTAGGGAACCCAGATCCATTGCAGCATCTTTTATTCTATTGATCTGGATCTATAGAGGACAGACACCATTACAGTTTTCAATGAAGCTATTGTCCCTCTCCCTTACTGGAGTAGTCTTACTGTTTTCATAAATGTAGTTAATTCTGGACCCTCCTAGGGAATAATTAGCTGGTGGGTTTGCTGGTTTCACATAGTAAATATATTCTAATGTTCACCTCTTGATTCTTTCTTACCTTTTTATACCAAGGCATTTCTGGTGCAAAAACCTCATTTATTGTAGGTCACTGTCCTGTTCAAACTGTGGGAGCCATACCATTTTAATGTTTGGATCGTGTCCAAGCATCCTTGCCAGGTTATTAAATTTTAGTCATGGGAGAGACCTGCTATATCAATGAATTCCTTCATGCAAGCTCATATTCCATATTTCCTAGTCCAACCCAGTATTGTCTCGCTAGTCATTGTTCGTACATATTAACTAATTCTGTAGTTCTTGGATAAATGAGCAAATTTCTACCACTCTAAGACTGTACTTCTCTGTGTTATTCTGAGGTCAGATTTGAGTTGTTAGTCTAGAGGCAGTGAGGGGAAACAGGAGGAGATATTGAGGAAGTTGAGCATAATTTTGTGAGACATAAACTGCGTATGAGGCTATTACATGTCCCTAATAAGGCTTTCACTTCATACAGGAAGACTGCCAGTGTATTAAGTCTTTATAACTTTACTACCTTTATGATTAAATACTTGACACTCCTGCTGCAGGGAATGGGGTTTTCTTTAAAATCTGATAGGAATGCCTCCTGTTTTTCACAACATACTTGGAGTGAATAGCTGATTGACTTATGCTTGCCATTCTTTTCAAGGCTTCTAGGACAGTTAACAAAAGCCAATTTACTCCACTGTATATGCCATTTTCCCAGTATTATTCAAGAATTAGAGCCATTGTATAGCCAATATATCCCTTTCTACTTGTATCTAACCCTTAATCAACCCAAAGTGAGAGTTTTAGTAATCATGACATCACAGCTTTCCAGATATCATCATACCACTTAGCACCAGAAATGAGATCCACTGACCAGTGAGTGATCCAATCCCAGGATTTCATACTAAGAGTTTGCTTTCAAGACCCTTTTCAGTACCAAGAGTCAAAGTTTGAACTCCCCTAAAAGCAGATCCTAAAATAAGAAAACGGGCATATATAGTTTACTTTTGAGATGATTCTATGAAGCATACATGTGAGAGTGGGGAAAATGAGACAGAAAGGAGTAAAACTAATGAAATCTGTATTAGTGTTTGGATACATCAGTTATCTATTGCTGTGTAACAAATTACCCCAACACTAAGTAAATTAAAATAGTAATGAATGTTTCTCATGTCATATAAGTTTCTTTTTTAAAAAAGATTTTATTTGTTTATTTGAGAGAGAGAGTGCATAAGTGCAGGGGAGGGGCAGAGGGAGAAGCAGACTCCCAGTTGAGGGGAGCCTGATGCAGGGCTCAATCCCAGGACCCTGAGATCATGACCTGAGCAGAAGGCAGCCGCTTAACCAATTGAGCCACCCAGGTGCCCCATGTCACGTAAGTTTCTGTTAGAAATTTGAATAGCTTAGCTGGGTAATTCTGCCTCAGAGGCTCTCCTGAGTTTGAATTAAGATGTTGGTTAGGGATGCCGTCATTTTGAAGGATTGACTGGGACTTGTGGATCTGCTTCCATGATGGCTTACCCACATGGCTAGAATGCTGCTGCTGGCAACATATGAGGTCTCGGTTCCTCATAACATGTACCTCGGTAGAGAGCTGCTTGAATATTTTTAATACATGGCAGCTATCTTCCCCCAGAGCAAGTGATCCAAGAGAGGCCAAAGCTGAAGCCCAGTATATTTCATAACATATCCTTAGAAGTCAGACAATATAACTTCCTTAATATCCTACTGATTACACAGATCAGCCCTAATCAAAATGGAAAGGGAAAACAGAGGGCAGGTTTTCCTTGGAAGCAAAGACCATTGGGGGCCATCTTAGAGGCTGGCCACCATGGTTGATAATCCCTCCAGGAAACTCTTCCTAAATTCTACTGGGAAATTCTGAGATATATATGCTTCAAAATTGTCCCATAGGATTGCTGGGATGCTGGAGTATCTACCTACAATCTTCCATTCCTCTTTGGTTAGCTGACCCGGACTTGAACTTTCTCACATTTCTGGGTTGCACTCATGTGCGGACAAGAGACCTCATTGGCAGAGTCAGAGAGGTTCGTGTTCTTGAGGCAGAAAGCTATCAGCATACTAAAAACTGTATGCCACCATTTCAGGCAAATGTGGCAGTGGACTGAGAGTATTTGAGATGGGGCAGCAACAGCCCCATGAGAATAAATGTGAAATACCTAGGACTCAAGAAATAGTACAATATTATTATTGTTATTATTTTATTATTATTGTTGTTATGTTATTATTATTACAATTGATTCTCATTTGTGGTAGTTATGTTCTATAAAGTCACCATGAACACTGAATTAACAAATACTGAACCATTCTTCCTGGGGGAAGATTTAGAGTCCTGTGAGCCTTTGCTTGCAATATTTTTGTCAACCAATCAATACATAACCTTGCTTTATGTGTGTCTCCGCTGAAAGACACCTTATTTAATATTACTATTGATTCATTAACAATGGACTAAGAGCCAACAGCACTATAACGCATGCCTGAATGAAGCTTATCTAACACACATACTTTGTTTATGAGGCATAGCACAGCCTTCTTGCACTTAGGAACACTAGACAGCATTTCAGCACTACATTTAGGGGCCTTTTTAAACAGCAAAATCACTAACAAAAAGCACAAAAATGTGATAAAAGGACACTGGTTACACTATGAGTGCCAGAGGGCAGGGCGTTACCTTTTTGGGTCTTACCTGGGAATATATACATTCAGTCTATTCTGTGCTTTTTTGCCTGCTCTGTACATGTCCTTGAAAAACCATGGAAAAATACATTTTAGCATAAAGATGAATTTTCAAATATGAAGTCTACAAATAAATGAAGATTGACTGTATTATTAGATACTTTACCATGTTAACCATATTTGGAAAGCCCTGATTATAAAAATCAGTTATGACTGATATTTATTAATTGCTTACTATAAGCTAGTCACTGTTCTAATTGTCTGATCTGTGTTTTATTTTTGAAACAACATTGTGAAGTAGGCACTGTTATTTTTTTTTTAATTTTATTTATTTATTTGGCAGAGAGAGAGCACAAACAAGGGGAGCAGTAGCCAGAGGGAGAGAGAGAAGCAGGCTCCCCATTGAGCAAGGAGCCCGCACAGGGCTCGATCTCAGGACTCTGGGAGCATGACCCAAGCTGAAGGCAGATGCTCAACTGACTGAGCCACCCAGGTGCCCCAAGGAGGCACTGTTATAATCTTCATTTTCAGATGTGGTAACTGAGGCAGAGGGCAATTAAGCAATATGAACTGTCACACAGGCAGTGAATGAAAAGCTGAATTTTAAATATGTACAGTAAAGCATCCCATTGGTGTTGTGAATGCTGTAATGTGCCATCCTGCATTGCCAACTGGTAGCCCATAGCTGAAAAATAGGTTTCCAGAAAGTACTGTACAACAAAGGCAGATACCTTGCGCAAGGCCTGCACCCTTTCCAGGGGCCATTTGCATTCAGTGACTGGTCAAACTGGGGATACCAAGGCCCAGCCCCCTTACTTCAGTAAAGGACATTTATGAAGGTTCCAGAGCTCCCCTTGGGGTTAGCTGAGGCCTCTGTTGCAACCACATCACATCCAACTTTTCCCTCAGCTAAGTTGTGCTTTCCTCACTTCCTTGTAGGTGCTGTTCCTAAGAACTCTCCTGAAGGAACGATCTGTACACACAGATATCCATTTCAGTGTCTGTTTCCTGGAAAACCAACCTATGATATTCAAATGGTTAGCACTTATCCTTTTCCATTTATCACATGAATGGGTAGATTATTTGCTAATTTTATAACAAGAAAACTTTAAAATAGTTCTGGCAATTAGCATGTCCATTTCTGTCCAGAAGCAGTCAAATGGTTTTGTACATCCGTAGAACTCAAACAATGCTCTGGGACTCTTCATATAGTCCAGCCACTATTATTATTCTATGTACCAACACTTGATCAGACATTTGAGGTTTGACCAATGGAAGGCAACTTTGGTTAGTTCTTCAGCCTGAATGATCAGTGCAAAGTTGTCTCTTCATATTTTCTTTACCTAGCCAAGAGACAGTCAGTTTTTGAACTTTAACCTGTTTCTGATTATTCACTATATGTCCTTTATTCAAGGGACCTCCATACTTTGTCTTGAGAGATAGTTCTTCATTGGACTTCTCCACCATGGTTTCAGGTGTGAAAACCAAACTCAACATCCCAAGCAAAAGCTCTTTGAATGAAGAAGCTTCCCCTGCTCTATCACTGATAAGAACTGACCAAGCATTAAGAGAATTTGGTCAGGACCTGGGAAATGACTTATGTGATGTACATTTAAAAGAAATAGCCCAGAGAAGTCCATGACTACCATAGTCTTTATTTGTATAACTCCCAGATGATGTCCCAGAAAACTATCTTATTCTCTTCCTGAGAAGGCCTGATTTGGGGACATTATCTGATCATTTCCTCAGCTCCTTTCCCCAGGGGGTTAGACTTATCCATCAGAATCTAACTGATGAAGACTTTCTTATTTTCACCCTCACTGGAGAATGAGGATTGTTCTTGCCTAGAGGTAAGTTGAAACTTCAAAATGTCTGCTTCTGCTACAGGAAGATTCCTGGTCTTTGCCTCCTTCCCTTTTTGGTCATTAAACAGCGGTTGCTCTCTTTAGCAAGTCTTCCCATTTCACATAACCCTAATGTACCTTTATTAGTTTAAGCAAGTACTGCTTTATTATTCCAAGTTTTATGACACACCAAAAGTATTTCTTTTTAATGATCTAGCTCTATTAGCAGCTACTGCTTTAGGAAGATCTCTGTTTAATATAGGCAGCTATTTTTAGAGATAAACTCTTTCCAAGCTGTATGAACAATTTCTTTCATCTATATTTCATTTATTACCTCTTTTAACCTTTTGTGCTTCATTGTTCTGGGATAATATCCAGACCCACCAAAGGCAAAACAAAACAGGACAAGTTTTATTTTCATGCATGCCACTCACATGCATGCTAAACATTGTAGGAAATAACTGAAAACCCAATGGGAAAATTAATAGTATATTCATATTAATTTTTTACAAGAACATAAAATTTGATGTCTCTTTAGGATATGTCTTTTCAGGTTATGTTCCTTTAGGATATCAAGCAATAAGAACTACTAAGTGGGCTAACAAGGAACGACTGAAGGGTTTGATGTTTTATTTGCTTTTTATTTGTGTGTGCAAATGTGTATTTTCTCACTGTTTAGGATTTTATATTTGACCCTGCAGTACTTGATTAACTTTTCCAGATGAATTATTTTTTTAAGATTTCATTTATTTATTTGCACATGAGAGAGTGAGAGAGAGAGAGCATGCATGAGTGGGGGAGAGGGGCAGAGGGAGAGGGAAAAGCAAACTCCCCGCCAAGCAATGAGCCGGATGCGGGGCTCCATCCCAGGACCCTGAGATCATGAGCCAAAGGCAGATGTTTAACTAACTGAGCCACCCAGGTGCCCCAGATGAATTCTGAATTGCCCATCATGATTGTTGTTGACACATAATAAGGACGCTGATTTAAGAGTCATAGAATTCTAGATGTGAAAGGGACTTTATAAATTCACCTTCATATCTTAAAAGTGTATAAAACTGAGTTTCAGAAACTTTAAACAATGTACAGAATGTCACACTGTGGCAGAACCAGGACTGAAAACAAATTTTTAGTTCCCAATCAAGAGTTTATCCTGCTGTATCACCATTTTATGTAAAGAGAAACAGAGAGTCCCAACCCTTCCATTATATGAGGTCTCTAAAACTCACACTAGAAAAAGATAATTTTAGGAGAAAATAACCCAGCATAATCATTAATTTGTTCCTGAATTGTTCAAACTGTAGTTCCTGCAATGTAGTACTGGTTTCACTCAGGGTTCTCTTAGGCAGCTTATCTGATAGTGTAATATTTTTTTGCATGATTATGTCTATACTTTTCCTGGCATATATAGTATATTAATTAACCCCAAGCCTGGGAGGATCTGTATTAAAAAGGTAATAAAGCAAATTTTCCCTAGTTATTTTTCAGGTAAGATAATCTTGAACTATCTGTCATTCACTACTTAATGGAAGTTAAATTGAGAGAAGTATTATAGGAAGTTGAATAATGCCTCCATAAGGTAACTTGCATACCTGGGACACACTGTTTTTCCCTTTACCTTGCCATCCTGAAATTAATTCATATATTTTATTCAACAATATTTACTGAGCACCTTCTATATCCCTGTGCTATATTAGGTGTGGGAAATATGTACAGAGCATTAAGCATAATCCTTACACTTGAGGAGTTTTTAGAAAGAGGGCAAGGTAGACCCCAATGAAATAACAACACAAATAAATTTAAATCATGTATATAAACAGGAATCATACATCTTACAAAAGAAATGAACAATGTGCAATGATAGTATAAAAAAGGGTATTTGACCTCGTCTGATATGTCAGCAAAGGCTTTCCTGGGAAAGTAGCATTTAATTTGAGAACAAAAGTGATAAGAAAGAATTGTGAAAAATGGTTGGTTATAAGAGGTGGTATTTAAAAATGGAGCAGCATGTGTAAAGCCCTGTGGTGAAAGAGACCATGTTTTGTTTGAAGATTAAAAAGAAGGTCAGAGTAGCTAGAGCTTTGAAAGCTAAGGGGGTCATGGTATGAGATGAGACTGGGACAGGATTTGGGGCCTAGACCATGCTGAGCCATGTTAATTATTTTAATTGTACCCCAAGAGCAAAGAACAAAAAAGAATCCATTGAAGGATTTTATACATGTGATAAATTACAGATTTGCATTTAGGAATCACTACTCTAGTTGCAGGGAAGAGACTTGATTACCTGGGGTTAGGTGGGGGTTTAAATGAAAGAGGAAGGGGAGTGTTTTGATAGTCCAGAAAGATGGGAGGTTATTTGGGCCAGAATGGTGGTAATGAAAATAGAAATATTCAAGTTGTGTTTAGATGTGGCATTCAGAATTTGTTAATGGAGGTGGAAAAGGAGAGGGAGTTGTCAGAGATGACTCCCAGGTACTTGACAGGCAGAAGAGGATAAATAGTAGTACCATTCATTGAGAGAAGGAAAAATAGAAAAAGATTTTAGAGTATAGAATAGCCAGTGATTCCAGTTTTGGATGTATTCAGTTCAACATATATGTGAATTGTCAAGAAGGTAGCTGGAGATAATGTGTATCAAAAAACTCAGAGGAGAATTAGCAGTCAACAATATAAAGACAGAGATTGAAGCTATGGCTGTAAATGAGAACATTTAAATTTATTTACTCTATTTTCAGATAAGACAGACAAGAGGAATCAAATGCTATTGAGAAAAGTGTGGTATTAATGGCGAGATAAATAATATATGGGGAGGAATAGGTTCATTTCTATGAAGTCAGATGAGAATGGACACTGAAGCATAGGTGAGTTGTCTACTAGAGAAAACACATGTCTTCAGTTATAATAAGAGAGAGGTGAAAGGGCTGAGGGAAAGAAGGTAATCTTGTGAACTGGTAGTGAGATATGAAGGATTCCTGTCTTACAGCAGACATTTCTCTTTGTGTCAGGCAATGAGAGTGAGGTGAGGATATACATAAAGTTTTGTAGGGGAGCACAGAAGTTTAACATAATTGTGGAAAATGGAAAAGATCTGTTGTCTAGAGAAACATCTGATTTCAAGCACACATTAAGTCCTCTTTTAATTTGAAGATCATGGAAAAATTGCAGCGTCAGTTTGTTCTTTTGTGTAGTGTTCTCAAGCAGTGTTCAGTTGCTTGGGTGAAAGCAGAAGGAAAGGGAATGTTTAGTGTCATTTAGGGTTGATATTTTTCAAAGTGGGTTTATAATAGAGAAGAAAAGGTGTTTAGAAAGACTGTTTTTGAAATGGTGAACCAAAGAACCTAAACTGCATAATGAGAGAATTAGTATAAGGGGAAAGTTATTAGATTCGGAAAAAGTAAAGGGAGTTAATAGTCTAGGTATAAAGAGGTCAATTGACTAAGCAAGCTGGAATAATAGGGAGCTGTGACCATGGAGACTGGATTAAAGGGTTAAGAGTGGATTTTTAAAAGATTTATTTATTTGAGAGAGAGAGGGAGCAAGTATGTGTTGGGGGGGGAAGGGCAGAGGGAGAGGGAGGGAGAGAATCTCAAGCAGACTCCCTGCTGAGCACAGAGCCCAATACAGGTCTCAATCCCATGACCCTGAGATCATGACCTGAGCCGAAATCAAGAGTTGGCCACTTAACTGACTAAGCCACCCAGGCATCCCAATGAAATCAAGAGTTGGCTGCTTACTGACTGAGCCACCTAGGCACTGAGCCATCAGGTACCCCAAATTCCTTACTAAATTAGGAAGGAGGTTTTGTATTAAGAAATATAAAGATGATGTTGTTTGGTCACAGTGTTGGGTGAGGTGGAAGGTAGAAGTGAAGTTAATGATTTTGAAAATGGAGCTGTTTCAGGTGATGATAAGCTCTAGTATATGACTTTGAGAGTGGGTGGTTGAGGTGTCATGTTGGAGAAAATCATCAAAGTTGAGAAGCTCAAGAATGTTGAGGCCAGTGGTCTGAGTGGGTTGACCACATGAATGACAATAAAGATAAAAAGGAAGAATTTTCAAAATGTCAAGGTCTCTTTTGCAGGAGAGGGAAGAGCAGGGCTATCGAGAATGATGATACTAGGAGAGAGGAAATGTTAGAGCCCAATGGCTATCTCTGGCAAGGAGCAGACTTTTTATAAGACATTGGTGAAGAGTTTCAGAGACTGACTAGCCAATCCCATTTCTTCTTCTTGGTCACATAGAAGGACAACAGTCCTCCTCCTTCCTTGAAGTTGGATGGGGCCATGTGACTGAGTTCTGTCCATTGATAGACAAAAAGAAATGATGTTGTCAGTCTTTTGACAAGATGCTTAAGTAGCCAGTATATCTTCCCTTTGATTTCTTCCTTCTATCTGCCTCAGTTGGATGTTTTCAGAATTAACTTACACTGTAAAATAGAAGGACCAAAAGATGGAAACTGACTGATTTTTGAGTCATTTCTCAGAAAAGAAATGTTCAAACTGCATTTATTGGACAGGGCAGTGGTGTGATTAAGAATAAAAAGCCTCCCAAAGGGAGGAGTCCAAAGTCCATGGAGAACCATGGGCAAGAGGTGTGTCCCAGAGAACAAGAATCATAAAACCTAGGGTGGAGATTTTCATTGTGTCTGCCCAGCAACACTGCAGAATTGTTCAGACCAGTGAGTGGTGAATTTTTCATTCTTTACCTTTCCAAATGGGAATATTTGCTGCTAATATCCTGTCCCCTGTTTCACTACTATATGTGGTGTGTTCATTTATGTGGGTGGGGAGAAGATAACTTATCCTTTTAGTCCAAAGCTTACAGGATCATCATAAACCACATCCAAAGATGACAGAGATGGCTGGGCCTCATGCACTGATGCCAGAAATTTAGCCAGAGTTGGTGGCTGAATGGAGACTGGGTTCTGTTATGTTGAAGGAGTGAGAATTTTCATATGTGTGGAAGGAATATTGAGACAGATATTTATTGACCAGAAGGTTTGACTGTGATAGACACTGGCTGAATCTCTCATCAATTTTATGTCCTTTTGCTAGGCATGGAGAAAGCTAGATTTCCCAATTTTCTTTGCTGTTAATTAGGAGCAAGTTAGTTAGGAGCAAGCATTATGGTTGCTTATGGTCAAGTGAATGTGGGCAGAAATGACGTAGGCAATTTCTAGGTCTGAATTCTTAAACCATTGAAAACTCTTTGGCCCATTATCTCTCTTCCCAGTTTTGTGGATGGAAAAAGGATTCTGAGATGACAGAGACATGTGATAGAAGACAACAGGATCTGAGTCACCACTTAGAGGAAAGCTGACAGGAAGCCTTAACTTTCACAACTGAATATGGCAGGAGAGAAAACAGAACTTTTTTTTTTTAAGATTTTATTTATTTATTTGACAGAGAGAGACAAAGCGAGAGAAGGAACACAAGCGGGGGGAGTGGGAGAGGGAGAAGCAGGCTTCCCGCTGAGCAGGGAGCCTGATGCGGGGCTCAATCTTAGGACCCTGGGATCATGACCTGAGCCGAAGGCAGACGCTTAACGACTGAGCCACCCAGGCACCCCAGAAAACAAAACTTCTATTATATTAAGTCACTGAGAGTGTGAATACTTGTTCAGCAGCTGGTATCTTTGATCTTGAGCAGAATTGAATCAATACCATAATCAATTTTTCACAAATATATGGCACTGGCTTAGCAGTAGAAAACAAACAGGGAAGACATGGTAGTGGTAGAAGGTACGTCATGTTTTACTGGGAGAAAACATTTGGAAATTTGTCACTTTTGGTAACACTTCAGAGCCAGATGGTTTACCTAACTGACCTGCCATGTCTAGTGGAAGAAATTTGAAAAATTCTTATTATTCATGTTAGTTGGCTGTTATGGACAACATTTAGCAAAGTGTTATAAAAAAGGGATGACATGATGAAAATTTGGCTAGTCTTTTTGAAGAAATGAAATGGAATAGATGGAGTAAAAAAAATTGAGGGACTTGTAGTGTCAGAAAAGCTTCTTTACAGAGTCCAAATAGTAACAAATGGGATTACATTTGTGTGTGTGTCAAAATCTAGTTCAGCTTTTCATTTTACCAAAATGGTTCAAGGTGGGGATGAAATAGGGTATATGGCCTGTATTTATATTTATTTCAAGAGAGCATCAAGGTAATAGTCATTAAACATAGAGCAAATCACAGTTCAAGAATTATATCTAGAAAGAACCTTGGATATGATTATTGGACCATGAATTGACTAGAAAAAGACAAAGCCCAAGCCTAATAAGTTTTTTGGGGAAAATGTATTGCCAGGGAAACCTCAAGACCAGACTGAAAATGTCTAATACTGTTCCAGCAATTAAAACAAATTCCAGGGGCACCTGGGTGGCTCAGTTGGTTAAGCGGCTGCTTTCAGCTCAGGTCATGAGCCCAGGGTCCTAGGATCAAGCCCTGCATTGGGCTCTCTGCTTGGCAGGAAGCCTGCTTCTCCCTCTCCTACTCCCCCTGCTTGTGTTCTTTCTCTAGCTGTCTCTCTCTCTGTGTCAGTTAAATAAATAAATAAAATCTTTATTTAAAAAAAAAAAACAACGAAAAAACAAATTCCAGTCTCCTAGTTTCCCACAGTTAAGAGGCAGCCTTCAAGCCTGAATTGCCTCAAGAAGGTCATACTAATCCTATGTTCGATGTGGCCACATAGGGTAATGTGAAGGAGAATATTTTCCAAGAGAAGAACTTGAGGTCTTCGGGAGCTATGACCAAAATAGATCTTTCTGAAGAATAGAACCAGTTTGTGGAATCTCCACTACTTCCCAGAAAAGGACAATTCCCAGGGTCTTGCTCCCTAAATTTCCAAAATTACTGTGGACATGTGACTACTGTGTGTTTCTTTTGTCTCTCCATGCCTTTCTTTCTGAAAGTGTTTGATGTGGATATCCTGTCCATACTCCAACATTGTATATTGAAGTGAGACATATATTTTATCTTTATGGAAAAGAGCTACCTGTGGATTTTATGTGGAGGAGTAGGAATCACATGGAGAACCTGATTTTGAGGTAGACACAGTGACCAGACAGTAACCTAGCCAGTCTCTTTTAGGAATAATGAATGTATTCTGTGTGTTGGAGAAAGGATAAAAATGGATATTTGTGTGACCAGAATATCGAGTTGTGGCAGATACTGACCAGTATTATTTTCTCTTATTGTGAACCCTAGGAGTCTATATTTTAGAACCACTATTTCAGTTAAGTTGGTGTCATATGACTGAGTATGACTATTAGAATGTAAGCAGAAATAACATGTCATAGGCTGATTGGGGTAAGTAAGGGTATAGTACATATTCCCTCAGTTTTTATCTCTCCTTGTTGGCTGAATGATACCCAGAAGATCTTAATGTCAAAAGAAGGAAGAACAACCACAAAGAAGTGGCTGATTTGGGGGGAGTCACTTGACTTCATCAGACTGTGTTTTGAGTGAGAAATAAATTTTTGTGCCACACTGTGGCATTTCAGAATTTCTTTGTTACTGTGGCTTATTCTAGCCTCTCCTGACTGATACAGGGGATTAACACTCTGTGAATATCAAGGCTTAATGGAAAGGAAAACAACTCTCTCCTCAAATTTATAATACATGAACTTTAAGAGAAGATATAATCATCATGGGGAATTACATGTTTAAGAAAAAGAAATGTTTTCAATAAAGCAGGAAGTAAGGAAAGAGCTAAGGAAAAGATCAGGGGTGCCTGGGTGGCTCAGTCATTAAGCATCTGCCTTCGGGTCAGGTCACAATCCCAGGGTCCTGGGATCAAGCCCTGCATCGGTCTCCCTGCTCCGCTGGAAGCCTGCTTCTCCCTCTCCCACTCCCCCTGCTTGTGTTTCCTCTCTCGCTGTGTCTCTGTCAAATAAATAAATAAAATCTTTAAAAAAAAAAAGCTAAGGAAAAGATTAAAGATAAAAATGAGTTTATTTCTTATATAGTAGTGTTTCAAGATAAGAGAGTGAAAAGTTTGGACAGGTAAGCATAGGGTGTAGCTAGTTAGAATCAAGGAAATATAGGGGAGGGGTGGAGCAAGATGGCAGAGGAGTAGGAGACCTGGATTTTGTCTGGTCCCAGGAATTCAGCTGGATAGTTATCAAACCATTCTGAACACCTACGAACTCAACAGGAGATCGAAGAAAAGAATAGCAACAACTCTGAACAGAAAAGCAACCACTTTCTGGAAGGTAGGATGTGTGGAGAAGTGAATCTGAGGCGATATTCAGGAGGATAAACGGCGGGGGAGGGGACCTCCATTGGCTGCTTCTGGAAGTGATAGAGCAGCGGAGCACTCTAAAATCAGAACTTTTAGAAGTCGGCTCCACTGAGGGACGTCGCTCCAGGGCTAAGCAGGGGGTGGAAACCTTGGGGGACAGTGTGGTCTCAGGACCCTCGGGGTCACAGAACAGCCGGGGGTGCCTGAGTGCGGCAGAGCTCCCAGGAATCGGAGCAGGGAAGCTGGCTGCAGAGACGGAGCCCAGGCACGGGCTCTCAGCTCGGGTTTGCCATAAACCATGATCCACGGCACAGTTGGGCCACTGCCTTTCCAGCAGGGACCCAACAAGTGGCAGATCCGGGGAGACTCCCCTTCCTCCCCCAGGAGGAGTGGTGTGGGAGCGCACCACAGGGATCTGCTGGGTTTGGAGACTGCAGACAGGGTCCGGTGCCAGAGATAGAAACACTAGGTCACAGGCCAGGTGAGCGTGGAGTGTGGCTGGGGACCAGGGAGACGGGAGTGATTGACAGATTTTCTCTGGGGGCGCACTGAGGAGTGGGGCTCCAAGCTCTCAGCTCCTCTGGGGAGGAGATTGGGAGGCTGCCATTTTCCCTCTCGTCCTCCAAAGCTGTATGGAAAGCTAGCATGGAACAAAAGCTCCAGAGAGCAAACCCGAGCAGATTACTTAGCCCAGACCGGGCAAGGGTGGGGCAATTCCACCTCCAGCAAAGACATTTGGGAACCATGGCAACAGGCCCCTCCCCCAGAAGATCAGCAGGAACAGCCCGCCAAGACCAAGTTTACCAATCAATGAGAACAGCAGAACTCCAGTGCTAGGGGAATACTGCACATAGAATTCATGGCTTTTTTCCCATGATTCTTTAGTCTTTCAAAGTTAATTTTTTTTTTTAATTTTTCTTTTTCCCCTTTTCAACCAACATCTTATCAATCCCTTTTTTAAAAAAATCATTTTTATTTTTCGTCTTTAGAGTCATATTCTATCCCTTCATAGTAGTTACCATTATTTTTGGCATACATATATATATATAAGTTCTCTCTTTAAAATTTTGAGTTACAGTTTCTTCTAACAGATCAAAATATACACTGAATCTCTAGTGTATGGCTTTGTTCTAGTCTCCTGCCTGATCACATTATCTCCCTTTTTTTCTTTTAAATCCTCTTCTTTCTTTTTTCAAAAACTTCTTATAAATTCCTTTGATAAAATCTTTTATAATTTTCATCTTTACAGTCATATTCCATCCCTTCATCGTATTAACCCTTATTTTTGTACATATATAAGTTTTTCCTTCTTTAAAATTTTGGGTGGCACTTTCTTCTAACAGACCAAAATACACCCAAAATCTAGTGTGTGGCACTGATCTATGCACCAGCCTGATCATATTTGAACACATTCTGGTTTTTGTTATGTTTTGTTTTGTTTTGTTCTGTTTTTGTTTGTTTTTGTCTTTTCTTTTTCTTTTCTTTTTCTTCTTTCTTTCTTTCCCTTTCTTTTCCCCTGGATTCAGGTCTTTTCTGATTTGTTTAGAGTATATTTTCTGGGGATATTGTTACCCTGTTAGCATTTTGTTCTCTCATTCATCTATTCTTCTCTGGACAAAATGACAAGATGGAAAAAAATCACCGCAACAAAAAGAACAAGAGGCCGTACTGACTGCTGGGGACCTACTCAATATGGACATTAGTACGATGTCGGATCTAGAGTTCAGAATCATCACCTTAAAGATACTAGCTGGGCTTGAAAAAAGCATGGAAGTTATTAGAGAAACCCCTTCTGGAGAAATAAAAGAACTAAAATCTAAGCAAGTTGAAATCAAAAAGGCTATTAATGAGGTACAATAAAAAATGGGGGCTCTAACTGCTAGGATAAATGAGGCAGAAGAGAGAATTAGTGACATAGAAGACCAAATGATGGAAAATCAAGAAGCTGAGAAAAAGAGAGATAAACAACTACTGGGTCACGAGGGCAGAATTCGAGAGAGAAGCGATACCATAAGACAAAACAACATTAGAATAATTGGGATCCCAGAAGAAGAAGAAAGAGAGAGGGGGCAGAAGGTATATTGAAGCAAATTATAGCAGAGAACTTCCCTAATTTGGGGAAGGAAACAGGCATCAAAATCCAGAAGGCACAGAGAACCCCTCTCAAACTCAATAAAAATAGCTCAACACCCCAACATCTAATAGTAAAACTTATGAGTCTCAGAAACTAGAGAAAATCCTGAAAGCAGCTTGGGAGAAGAGATCTGTAACCTACAATGATAGAAACATTAGGTTGGCAACAGACAGATCCACAGAGACCTGGCAGACCAGGAAGGACTGGCATGATATATTCAGAGCACTAAATGAGAAAAATATTCAGCCAAGAATACCATATCCAGCTAAGCTGTCATTGAAAATAGGAGAGATAAAAAGCTTCTAGGACAAACAAAAACTAAAGGAATTTGTAAACATGAAACCAGCCCTACAAGAAATATTGAAGGGGGTCCTCTAAGCAAAGAGAGAGCCTAAAAGCAACATAGACCAGAAAGGAACACAGACAATATACAGTAGCAGTCACCTTACAGGCAATACAATGGCACTAAATTCATCTTTCAATAGTTACCTGAATGTAAATGGGCTAAATGCCCCAATCAAAAGACACAGGCTATCAGATTGGATAAAAAAACAAGACCCATCGATATGCTGTCTGCAAGAGACTCATTTTAGACCCAAAGACACCACCAGATTGAAAGTGAAGGGTTGGAAAACCATTTACCATGCTAATGGACACCAAAAGAAAGCTGGGGTAGCAATCCTTGTATCAGACAAATTAGATTTTAAACCAAAGACTGTAATAAGAGATGAGGAAGGACACTATATCCTACTTAAAGGGTCTATCCAACAAGAAGATCTAACAATTGTAAATATCTATGCCCCTAACATGGGAGCAACCAATTATATAAGGCAATTAATAACAAAAGCAAAAACACATCAACAACAATACAGTAATATTGGGGGACTTTAACACCTCCCTCACTGAAATGGACAGATCATCTAAGCAAAAGATCAACAAGGAAATAAAGACTTTAAATGACACACTGGACCAAATGGACTTCACAGACATATTCAGAACATGCCATCCCAAAGCAACAGAATACACATTCTTCTCTAGTGCCATGGAACATTCTCCAGAATAGATCACATCCTAGGTCACAAATCAGTTCTCAACTGGTACCAAAAGATTGGGATCATTCCCTGCCTATTTTCAGACCACAGTGCTTTGAAACTAGAACTCAATCACAAGAGGAAAGTCGGAAAGAACTCAAATACATGGAGGCTAAAGAGCATCCTACTGAAGAATGAATGGGTCAACCAGGAAATTAAAGAAGAATTTAAAAAATTCATGGAAACCAATGAAAATGAAAACACAACTGTTCAAAACCTTTGGGATGCAGCAAAGGCAGTCCTAAGAGGAAAGTATATAGCAATGCAAGCCTTTCTCAAGAAACAAGAAAGGTCTCAAATACACAACCTAACCTTACACCTAAAGGAGCTGGAGAAAGAACAGCGAATAAAGCCTAAACCCAGCAGGAGAAGAGAAATAATAAATATCAGAGCACAAATCAATGAAATAGAAACTAAAAGAACAGTAGAACAGATCAACGAAACAAAGAGCTGGTTTTTTGAAAGAATTAACAAGATGGATCAACCCCTGGCCAGACTTATCAAAAAGAAAAGAGAAATGACCCAAATCAAAAAAATCATGAATGAAAGAGGAGAGATCACAACCAACACCAAATAAATACAAACAATTATAAGAACATATTATGAGCAACTGTATGCCAGCAAATTAGATAACCTGGAAGAAATGGATGCATTCTTAGAGGTGTATCAACTACCAAAACTGAACCAGGAAGAAATAGAAAACCTGAACAGACTTATAACCACTAAAGAAATTGAAGCAGTCATCAAAAATCTACCAACAAACAAAAGCCCAGGGCCAGATGGTTTTCCAGGGGAATTCGACCAGAAATTTAAAGAAGAATTAATACCTATTCTTCTGAAACTGTTCCAAAAAATAGAAATGGAAGGAAAACTTCCAAACTCATTTTATGAGGCCACCATTACCTTGATCCCCAAACTAGACAAAGGCCCCATCAAAAAGGAGAATTGCAGACCAATATCCTTGATGAACATGGATGCAAAAATTCTCACCAAAATACTAGCCAATAGGATCCAACAGTACATTAAAAGGATTATTCACCACGACCAAGTGGGATTTATCCCTGGGCTGCAAGGTTGGTTCAACATCCGCAAATCAATCAACGTGATACAATACATTAATAAAAGAAAGAACAAGAACCATATGATCCTCTCAGTACATGCAGAAAAAGCATTTGACAAAGTACAGCATCCTTTCTTGATCAAAATTCTTCAGAGTATGGGGATAGAGGGTACATACCTCAATATCATAAAAGCCATCTATGAAAAACCCACAGCAAATATTCTCAATGGGGAAAAACTGAGAGGTTTCCCCCTAAGGTCAGGAACACGGCAGGGATGTCCACTATCACCACTGCTATTCAACATAGTACTAGAAGTCCTAGCCACAGCAATCAGACAACAAAAAGAAATCAAAGGCATCCAAATCAGCAAAGAAGAAGTCCAACTCTCACTCTTTGCAGATGATAAGATACTTTATGTGGAAAACCCCAAAGACTCCACCCCAAAACTGCTAGAACTCATACAGGAATTCAGTAAAGTGGCAGGATATAAAATCAATGCACAGAAATCAGTGGCATTCCTATACATCAAGCACAAGACAGAAGAAAGAGAAATTAAGGAGTTGATCCCATTTACAATTGCACCCAAAACCATAAGATACCTAGGAATAAATCTAACCAAAGAGGCAAAGGATCTGTACTCAGAAAACTATAAAATCCTCATGAAAGAAATTGAGGAAGACACAAAGAAATGGAAAAACGTTCCATGCTCATGGATTGGAAGAAGAAATATTGTGAAGATGTCCATGCTACCTAGAGCAATCTACACATTCCATGCAATCCCCATCAAAATATCATCAACTTTTTTCAAAGAAATGGAACAAATAATCCTAAAATTTGTATGGAACCAGAAAAGACCCCGAATAGCCAGAGGAATGTTGAAAAAGAAAAGCAAAGCCAGCGGCATCACAATTCCGGACTTCCAACTCTATTACAAAGCTGTCATCATCAAGACAGTATGGTACTGGCACAAAAACAGACACATAGATCAATGGAACAGAACAGAGAGCCCAGAAATGGACCCTCAACTCTGTGGTCAACTCATCTTCGACAAAGGAGGAAAGAATGTCCAATGGAACAAAGACAGTCTCTTCAACAAATGGTGTTGGGAAAATTGGACATCCACATGCAGAAGAATGAAACTGGACCATTTCCTTACACCACACACAAAAATAGACTCCAAATGGTTGAAAGACCTCAATGTGAGACAGGAGTCCATCAAAATCCTAAAGGAGAACACAGGCAGCAACCTCTTCGACCTCAGCCGCAGCAACTTCTTCCTAGAAACATCACCAAAGGCAAGGGAAGCAAGGACAAAAATGAACTATTGAGACCTCATCAAGATAAAAAGCTTTTGCACAGCAAAAGAAACAGTCAACAAAACCAAAAGACAACCGACAGAATGGGAGAAGATATTTGCAAATGACATATCAGATAAAGGGCTAGTATCCAAAATCTATAAAGAACTTCTTAAACTCAATACCCAAAGAACAAATGATCCAATCAAGAAATGAGCAGAAGACATGAACCGACATTTTTCCAAAGAAGACATCCAAATGGCCAGCAGACACATGAAAAAGTGCTCAACATCGCTCGGCATCAGGGAAATCCAGATCAAAACCTCAATGAGATACCACCTCAGACCAGTCAGAATGGCTAAAATTAACCAGTCAGGTAATGACAGATGTTGGCGTGGATGTGGAGAAAGGGGAACCCTCCAACACTGTTGGTGGGAATGCAAGCTGGTGCAGCCACTCTGGAAAACAGTATGGAGGTTCTTCAAAAAGTTGAAAATAGAGCTACCATACAGTCCAGCAATTGCACTGCTGGGTATTTACCCCAAAGATACAAATGTAGGGATCGAAGGGGTACATGCACCCTGATGTTTATAACAGCAATGTCCACAATAACCAAACTATGGAAAGAGCCAAGATGTCCATTGACAGATGAATGGATACAGAAGTGGTATATATATATAATGGAGTATTATGCAGCCTCAAAAAAGAATGAAATCTTGCCATTTGCAACAGCATGGATGGAACTGGAGGGTATTATGCTGAGCGAAATAAGTCAATCAGAGAAAGACATGTATCATATGACCTCACTGATATGAGGAATTCTTAATCTCAGGAAACAAACTGAGGGTTGCTGGAGTGGTGGGGGGTGGGAGGGTTGGGTTGGCTGGGTGATAGACATTGGGGAGGGTATGTGCTATGGTGAGCACTGTGAATTGTGCAAGACTGTTGAATCACAGATCTGTACCTCTGAAGCAAATAATACATTATATGTTTAAAAAAAGAAGAAGATAGCAGGAGGGGAAGAATGAAGGGGGGCAAATCAGAGGGGGAGATGAACCATGAGAGACTATGGACTCTGAAAAACAAACTGAGGGTTCTATAAGGGAGGGGGGTGGGGGGATGGGTTACCCTGGTGATGGGTATTAAAGAGGGCACGTTCTGCATGGAGCACTGGGTGTTATAAGCAAACAATGAATCATGGAATACTATATCAAAAACTAATGATGTAATGTATGGTGATTAACATAACATTGAAAAAAAAGGGAATCAAGGAAATATAGAGCATCTTGATAGTAGGAAGTCTAAAGACAAGAGGGCAAGAGTGATGGGATGAACAAGGATGAAAGGCTGGATAGGCCCAGTTTATACTGTTGGTCTAATTAAACTGTGGCTACCAGGCCTAATTGCTGTAGGAATTGTGTGACTCCATCTTGGGTGGACAGCTGCCAGCCCTTTCTTTCTCAGTGCCCCTGATGCCCAGGGTGGTGGCAGGCCCTGCAGCTGTCATGCTTGGACAGCATGATGACAGCAGCAGTGATTTTGATTCCTGTATTTTGTTTTCCTCAATTCTTGGATTGACTGCCTTAACCCTTCTCTGGAGGCTATGCAAAGGTCAGTGTGTCATTGAGATGGTCAGTGGTTTCTTGAAGCATCTTCAGGTCAATCATCAACTTTGATATGATGCCATTTGAAATCCCTGGTTATGACAACTGTTTCCTGAGGGTATTGTTTTTGATAATCTGAAGCTGGAGAATAGTTTTCAAAGGAGACATGATTCCTTTCAGGCTTGTTTTTCTCTTAAGGCCTTAAGTTTGATTTCCTTCTAGCTTTATGCATCTTCTATTTCTCTAGAAAGTTTGAGAATGACATTGTTTACCACATTGCATAGTGTTATCTTTATTGAGGGCTTGGTGTGGAAAATCTCTATGATCTTGGTGTTAGTAAAAAGTGATTTTCCTGGAAAACTGGAGTGTTTTATTCTGCTATAGATAATGTGAATCATATCATGTTTACTGATGGTGTTGGTGGCTAGTTTTCATGTGACTCTATGGTTTATCCCTTGCATTGAAAGTATTTTGGGTACTAATCCCACCTTGGGTCCATCTGTTTTTTTTTTTTTAACTTTAATTTTTCCTATTGTCTAGAGTTCTTCAGTTTTAATTTATGTTTTAAGTGGCTGCATGGAACACTGGGTGTTATATGAAAACAGTGAATCATGGGTCATTACATCAAAAACTAATGATGTATTGTATGGTGACTAACATAACATAACATAACTAAAATAAAATAAAATAAAATAAAATAAAATAAAAGTCTCCATGGATATATTAAGGTGAATTTAAAGATTTTATTTATTTTTAAAATTTATTTTAGAAAGAGGGAAGGAGGGGGTGGGGGAGGGGAGGGGGAGGAGCAGAGGTAAAGGGAGAGAGAGAATCTGAAGCAGACTCCCTGCTGAGCATGGAGCCCAACACGGGACTCCATCTCACAACCCTGAGATCGTGACCTGAGCTGAAATCAAGAGTTGGATGCTTAACTGACTGAGCCACCCAGGCACCCAATTAAGGTGAATTTCAAGACTTTTATGGTGGTTGTAGTGTCAGAAAGAATGAAAGAGACATAAGAAAGTAAAAGAAAGAAAGTTAAGACTAGAGTAATAAGGAAAGAATAATTACTGTCAGCATTTTGTTTATATTTCTTCAGACCCTGCTATTTTAGAGGGGCTCAGCTGAGTTCCAATTGCTAGTATCTATATCTGTGCTGAGGTCACTTCTAGAACTGCAGAAGGCCATGATGCCTATGTGTGTGGAAGGCTAGAAATGTCAGAGAATTAGCTTCCCCTATGCAAATGTCTTTATCAGTGACTTTCAGGTCAGTATATACATACCCCATCTCCCTTACCTGTTGCTGGGGATATCTATGAGTTGTTTTGCATCATTTCCTAATTTGCCTACTGGATGAGGTCTGGTCCCTCACTGTATTATTGAGCTGCTTTTTCTTCCATGTGTCTCTTCTCCATTCTCCTATCACTCTTCCCTTCAATTCTCAAAGACATCCTTGCATGCAAATTCTTGTGTCAAGTCTACTTCTAGGGAGACCCAACTAACAGAGAAAGAGGAAGAGGGGAGGAGGGAGAAAAGGAGAGGGGAAGGGAAAGAGGAAAAGAAATAGACATGGGGGAGGAGGAAGAAGGGAGGGAGGAAAATCGAAGGAGAAACGTAGAGAAAATGCATATTTTATGAATAATATATGTTCATTTTGCTACTTGAAGGATCCTCACTCTTTAGGTGAAGTGTTTTTATAGCTATAAGTATGTAATTTTCTCTGTTAATGAAGGAATACAACTAAAATGATTTGACTCACTTGCTTAGAGGTTTAAGGTAGTGAATAAATACTTATACAAAAAGTTTCTCTATTTTATTAATTAGTATGTAACTCTAAAAGCTTATCTGATTGTTTTTATTTAGTTTTTATTCGTACTCTTTTTCAGAACCTTAATAAGAACTAATCTCATCTCCAATCCCCCTCTTGTATATTCTGATAAAGTGTGATGAGCCAGGTCCTGCCACTCCCTATAAACCTCATTCACACTTAGTTCTCTCTTCAGTACAGGTACAATTAAAACCATATTCCTTTAGCATTTAACAAATCCTAGGTAATAAAAGGTCTTAACCTATGAATACACACCTTCAAGTATTTATATATATATGTGTGTGTATATATATGTATATTATATATATAAATCTCCAATTTTTGTTACACATTTATTCTGAACCCAGCATCGATGCCTCAGGATGCAAAAATGCATAGTACATGGGCAACTTAAAACCAATTCAAGAAAAAGAAGATACCACATATATTTATTCATTTGTTCATTTTTCAGAAACAGAGCACTGAATTAGATGCTGTGAAGAATATAAAAATACATCAGACACTATCTAGCCAATAGAAATGCATTATATATGTGCAACTGAAGACTGACCCAAGAAAGCAACAGTATTTGTAATATCCCACAACTGGAAACAAGCCCATTGTACATCTACAGAAAAAATGGATAAAGAAAATAGGATACATTCATGCAATGAAATGTGATATAGTAATAAGATTATATAAACTTCAAGAACATGAAATGACATGGATGAATGTTATACATGTAAATTTGAGCCAAAAAAAAAAACCCCAGATACAAAATAGTGCATTCATTTGATCCTATTGATATACAGTTCAAAATTAGGCTGTGTTGAAATCAGGACTGTAGATTTCCTTGGGGGTGAGGATAGTGACTGAAAGGGAATATGAAGTTACTTCTGGTATTCTACTAATTTATTTCTTGATCTTGATTTTAGCCAAATGGGTGTGCTAGCTTTGTGAATATTTACTTATCTCTGTGTGTACTTGTGATTTATGCACTTTTCTTTATATGATACTGAAATATGTATATATAGATAGATAGATAGATAGATAGATAGATAGATAGATGATAGATAGATAGAAAGATACAGATATAAATAAATCAGACATTTTTGCTTTGAGTTTACATCTGCTAGGGGAGATGTGGAATATAAACATATGCCTTTAATTTCATAACCCATAAATGCAATACAGCAAAAGGTCCTAGAATTATAGATGACCTGCAGACTTTGCTCTTTGGCTTACAAAGAATCAGAAATGCTTAAAGGAAGTAATGAACACATTTTGAGATTAGTCTGGAAGGATAAGTAGGGGCTGCCATGTGTGTGGAGAGTGGAAGGGCCTAAGTGGAGGAAAGATAAGAAGAAATGTGCTGGTATATTCTACAGATAAGTTTCTTGCGGTGTCTGGACTTCAGGAGCTGTGGAAGATAAACCAAATGAGAAGTTGATGCTAGATGTTGGAAAGATTTCAACAGTAGACTGAGGAGTTTGAATATGTTTGGTGGAGTGCCAATATTTTTAAGCATAGTTGACATGATCAGAACCATAGCTGGAAAGAATGTGAAGACACTGAGAAATATAAAAGGTTGGCATGAGGGAATCCTGGATGAGGGAGGCCAGAAAGGACATATGGAAAAGATACCACTTCATTGGACTTGACAGTTGATTTAGGTGACAACAAGGACCCGAAATTGAACCTATATTTTTATGGTTGAGTGACTAGGGTTTGAAGGGAAGGGAATTTTGTGACTCCATTTGGAGTAGATTGTGTTTGAACAATTAGTAGATTATTTAGAGGTTGATCATATGCTTTGTAAACACAGGCCTGGAGCTCATGAGAAAGGCTGAGATTTGAATTTGGGAGTCATCTGCATAAATGTGATTGAGGTAATCAAAGAAAATGAAGAAAAGAAAATAAACACTATGCTGTATCACTCTAACTTTACATCCAATAATGTAGAGGATTAAAGTGAAAGTATTGGAAAAATAAGTACTATTATGTACAACAGTAGCAAGAACAATGATACTGTGCCAGTTTCTTGAGTATGAGGAATGTGTCTTGTTAACCATCATATCTCCAGTACTTTCACAGTTCCTGGCACATAATAAATGTGTTTTTTAAGCTGATAAGTTACATTTTCATTGTACTTTACCATTTTTAAGTTCCATTATCAATATCCTCACTATCTCAACAACTTTGTCATTTATACCAGAATATAGTATGTAACAGTTATATTTCTATACTTATAAAGAGTATATTTTCCCTGTATATTAAAAGGAATCATATTTTCCTCAATACTTTCCTATAGATAATGAGCCACCTTTTCCCATTTATCCTGTTTCTAGTATAAATCAGATACAGTTCACAGTGACCATCATGGGAGAAATTCTGAGAAGAAGGAGAAGCATAGCTGGCCTCACTTCAGAGAGTGTGTGTTTTGTTACACTGCAGACCAACATCTGGTAAAAGTCAGTGCTGAAATGCAGTTTGCACTTCCTTGGTTGTACTAGAGAGGTTCCTGCGTGGTGTTACAATGCAGTTTTTGCAGAAACATAGTTTTTTAACTATATGAACTTCACAGGGATATTGTGAGGGGTCAGTGGAGTAAAGCTTGTACACACAAAGCACAAACTTGCCAACACCCAGGAGAGGTAACACAAATGTTAGTTTCCTTATCTTTATTAGCAAATTCATCAGTCACCTGGGTAAGAGCAGTAAAACTCTTCCAAGAATATCCAAGGCAAATCCCCTAAAACAGAATCTTGGCATATGTCTATACCTTGGGTTAAGTAAGGAAGAAATAGTGACAAAATAGGGGCACCTGGGTGGCTCAGTCGTTAAGCATCTGCCTTCAGCTCAGGTCATGATCCCAGGGTCCTGGGATCGAGCCCCACATCGGGCTCCTTGCTCAGCGGGAAGCCTGCTTCTCCCTCTCCCACTCCCCCTGCTTGTGTTCCCTCTCTCGCTGTCTCTCTCTCTGTCAAAAAACAAATAAAATCTTAAAAAAAAAAAGATATAGTGACAAAACAGACATAGTATCAAAGAGATGCAGGATTCCCCCCCCTTAATTTTTCCCTTCCTGCTATCTTCTTCTTCTTCTTCTTCTTTTTTTTAACATATAATGTATTATTTGTTTCAGAGGTACAGGTCTGTGATTCAACAGTCTTACACAATTCATAGCGCTCACGGCGGGGGTGGCGGTGGAAGAGAATTGGAGGGGGAGATGAACCATGAAAGACTATGGACTCTGAGAAACAAACTGAGGGTTCTAGAGGGGAGGGGGGTGGGGGATGGGTTAGCCTGGTGATGGGTATTAAAGAGGGCAGGTACTGCATGGAGCACTGGGTGTTATACACAAAGAATGAATCATGGAACACTACATCAAAAACTAATGATGTAATGTATGGGGATTAACATAACATAATAAAAAAATGTAAAAAAACAAAACAAACAAAAAGAAAACAAACAAAAAAACAAAGAGATGCAGAACTCATGATGAGTGTCATGACATCCAAGGGAGACCAGCATTTCCAAAATGAGGTTCTCAATAATGAATATTTCAGAGTAATGAAGACCGAGCATTGGATTTGTTGATTTGCAAGATAATGACTTATTTTGAAAGAGCCCTTGAATGATGGGAATAAATCAAATAGATCTCAACATGTTAATAAGTAAGAACAATTGGAAATTGAGGCATTAGTAAAGAAGTTTCTTATTAACTTCATGGCTGTGTATGAATGTGTAATGTCACATGTGTTATGCTTCAAGTATTTCTTAGGACACAATAAATGTTGCTATTTATGTAATAATTACTATTTCAAAATATCTCGCTCATAGTTCAAGCTCAAAAGTGAAAAAATGTATATTGTATGTTGTTCAAATAGTCTTTGTGATCCTTCACAGCCTTATGCATAATGCTGAATGCACAACAAACTTAATAAATACCATTTCACTTGTCATATTAATAGTTCTGTATTCTGTTTTCCCTTTTCTTGAAATCCATGATAGTCTTCAATTGTAAAATAATGGATAAATTATATTTAATATGTAAAAAAAAAAGTTGATACCTCTAGCTAGTGAAGAATTAGACAAAAATGTTACTATAGCTTGGGAATAGTATACAATAATACAAAATTCACTTGTGAATCCTTGAATAATTTGTAGAGTGCCTTAACTTTCATTGTTTCAGTGAATTTTATAGCAACCCTATGAGGAAGCAGGGTATGATGTTACCATTATTTTGAGAAAAGGTAATAAAGTTTATGATTAGGTCAGGGTTTACATAATTGCCGTTGCCACTTATCATTTCTGATCTTTGTCAATTCACTTAACATTTCTAGCTTCAGTTTCTTCTCCTGTAAAATAGTCTTCTCTATAAACTTATTGAAACAATTCAATCAGATAATCAAGTGCATTTGATTGCTGTGCCACATACAAGCAGATATAGAAATAAACCAATTTCTGATTGGTTTAAAGGGAATATAAAAGCAAATAGAATATATACTTGGTAAATATAATAGCTTAAATTAAACTCAGTCCTTTGGGTTCTCAAAAGCTTTTTCTTATACCTTTAGTCACACTGATATGTGGAGTGCTAGCATTTAGTATATTCTTTTTATATATTGCACTTGATTTTTTAGGTCCCCAAATTTATTCAAGAGTATTTTAATAATCATTCTGCTGAAAATCTAATACGAAGTTTGTCTCTCCAAAGGTAGATTTCCACTCTCTTAATAATAGCATAGAGAAATTACTCAGAAGTTCCTTTTATTCCACAATATTTCAGAAATTGAGAGCAGATAATGAGAATGTATTTGCAGTCTTAATGTTGTAATTCCCAGTGGAGATCTTCACATTTTTAATTATTTAACGATGTCATTTAAATATTATCTGTCCTCCATGAATATTTCATGTTCATCAAAAATTCCCTGAAAAAGTAAAAATAACCTGTACATTTGTTAAAGAAGACAGTATCAGTAATAGCATCCAAATGGTATTTCAGTGCCTTTGGCTTGGGGAATAGTTTTTAATCCAATGGTTCCAATCAGTCATCTAAATTTTTGTAAGAGTACACAGACTAAGGGCATGTTAACAAAAGGAGTCTTGGAAATAGGGTTTGAATAATAAAGTAGAACTAGAAATAAGCTCTGTCTCAAGATCAGGTGTTCTTCAGGAACATGTAGAAAGTCTCTAAAAGTCAAAGCTGAGCCACCTCCATTGATTTGATCATTTTGAATGCATGTGTTATTGACTGAATTGTGTTCACCCAAAATCTATATGTTGAAACCCTAACCCTGCCACATAATTGTATTTGGAGGTAGGGAATTTAAAGAGGTACTTAAGTTTAAATGAGGTTGTAGGCTTAATCCAATATGACTGGTGTCCTTGTAAGGAAAAGAAGAGTCAGTACGGATGTGTGTACTCAGAGAAAAGGCCATGTGAGGACACAGCAAGAAGGTGGCTATCTGAAATCCAGGGAGGGAAGCCTCAGAAGAGGCTGATGTCTTGATCTTGAACTTTTTAGCCTTCAGAATTGTGAGAAAGTAAATTTCCATTGTTTAAGCCACTCAGTCTGTGGGATTTTGTTATGGGAGCCCAGCAGACTAATACAACATATTTCCTTTAGAAGGTACCATGGCCTGTGGAATAAGAGCAGAGGTGTGAAGTTAAATAATTATAGGAAGCATGGTTAATTAATATGAGTTACCATATATAGAACATCTACTTTGTTTTTAGTGATTAAGACAGATACCTTTTATTTCTAAATAAAACCTGTAATGTTGGCATAATTATTTTCAGTATACAGGTTGAGAAAACTGAGGATTGGAAGAATTTTTTTTAAAGATTTTATTTATTTATTTGAGAGTGAGATCGAGAAAGTGAGAGAGAGCACAAGTGGTGGGGAGGGTGAGGGTGAGGGAGAAGAAGGCTCCCCACTGAGCAGGGACCCCGATGCTGGGCTTGATCCCGGGACTCTGGGATCATGACCTGAGCTGAAGGCAGACACTCAACCGACTGAGCCACCCAGGTGCCCCAAGGATTGGAAGAATTAAGTAACTTCTTCAAATCAAAGAGATGAAAAGTAATTGATAGAAGATTAGAACCTAGATTATTTTTTCAATTTAAAAAGTGATGACCTTGTCATTATGCCTAATGCACCCATCTCTGCATCTTTCTGTGAGTCTGGCTTTCACTTTATATTCTTGTACTTTTCTCAGCCTCTCTCTCTCTCTCTCACGCACACACACACACACCACACACACACACACATGTGCATGCATGCACACACATTCTCTCTTTTGTCTCTTCAATTCTGCTGTAGTTCTGGCCCATACACTGATGACGCTTAGGAAATAGTGTCCTACACTAAATATGTCCTTCAGTTTACAGAGTATGAGAAACCAAGAGGTGGAGAATAAAGTCAGGAAGGACTTTGTTGTGGTTTTTCTGATTATTTACTGAGGACAACTTGTCATCAGTTCAACCTTCAACCTCTTTCACTTGCTTCTAACCATTTTGTTTTCAATTACTATTTTACCTTGGCAACAAAGTCAGAAACTTTAAATGCATTAGTCTCATTGTTAATTTAATTAAAATACAGCTTCTAATTACATCCTCTCTGAGGAACTAAGAAGCAAGTTGGAAACCATTGAAAAGTGGACTATTGAAGAGCTTTTGAAGGTTATCAGAAAAGTTAAGAGATTGGGAAACTGCTTTATGAACAGAATTAGTAGTAGGCCTGTTGGTCTTCTCTCTTCCTAATCTATTCTCTCCTCAGTCGACTTTTACTCCCTTTCTCCTGCCCTTCTCCCCCCTCACCTTCTCTCCCACAGTGGTATTCCTTCTTTGGAAACCTGTTTAGTTTTTTTCTGAAGAGCCTGTCAGTAGTGAATGAAATTGAGCAATTGCATGTGTACAATATTGGGAATTTGTCTAGTTTTTTGTTGTTTTAAACTAGGGAATTTTGATGTGAATGATTCAAAATGTTTCCACTCATTAATACAGTGCTTAAATGTATTATCTCTTTTACTATTGATAACAACCCAAAAGAATGTCACATGGATTATTCCCATTTGTCAGATGTAGAAATTGTGTTATAAAGATGTATAATTACTCATCAGAGACACATACCCTATAAGGGGGGAACTTAGTAGCTAAGTCTATAGATTGTACGTGTATAGATTATACAACATATTGAGTGTTCTATATATTATGCAAGTTATAATGCCTATTTTAGAAATAAGAAAGTTACAACCTCATCAGATGCCTGGGTGGCTCAGTTGGTTAAGCATCCAACTCTTGATTTCAGCTCAGGTCATGATCTCAGGGTTGTGAGATTGAGCCCCATGTTGGGCTCCATACTGAGTGTGGAACCTGCTTAAGATTCCCTCCCTTCCTCTTCCTCTGCCATTCCCCCTTCTCTTTCTCTCTCTCAAAAATAAAAGTTACAACTTCCTTCTTAAATTTACAATAATAAATATATTTTTACATGTTAAGCTATTCAAAATGGAATTTATCTTTTGCTTCTTAAATATTTTTTATTTAATTTTGAGAGAGAGAGAGAGAGAGAGAGAGAGAGAGGATGAGCAGGTAGAGGGGCAGTGGGAGAAGCAGACTCCCTGCTGGGCAGGAAGCCTGATGCAGGACTCCCAGGATCCTGGGATCGTGACCTGAGCTGAAGGCAGATGCTTAACTGACTGAGCCACCCAGGTGCCCCATCTTTTGCTTCTTACATCTTCTTAAAAACTTTTAAATCCAAACTTTTTATATATGTGTAAATGAATTTCTTACTAAATCCAGATATGTGAGAAGCTATATGCATACTGGACCATCAGATCTAAAACAGAGAATATGGTAAATTTACTATTAATGCTTGACTCATATTGTATAGTCAGGTGTGCAAGTACATATGTATCTCCTTTTTCGAGAGTTGGGGTAGGAAGAGATTATAGCTAACAATTAAGTCCATAGGCTTTGGAATAAAGATGTCTGAGTTAATCCAGTAGTAAACATTTCTCCTTAAATAGTCTACTTATCCATATAGGTCTCAAGTTCTTAATTTGAAAATGGGGAGAATAATAGTACATGCCATACTGAGCTCTATGAAATTAAATGATAAGATACATGTAAAACATTTAATACTTGTCACATAATAATTACTCATTAATAGCTAGCTATTTTTCTTCCCATAGCAGTATGTTTCTGGATTATTTATTCTGTGAGAAGGATGGATAATAAGATAAGTTCTTGTGGCAATAAGAAATTGTCATGTTTGAGGTTTATATATTCTTCAGATGCACTGAAAATAATAATGTTAGTGATATCTTCCGATTGTCAGCAACTAGTTGCCAGAAATTAGCAGTTCTAAGCAAAAGACATTTCAGATCTTGGATGTCAAAAGTTGGAAGATAATCAGAGTTCTGGTTTTTGGTTCTTGAGTTAGAAAGAAAACTACGAAGTGACACATGCAACACTTTTAGGTGGCTTCTGCTAGGGTAAGGTTATATTCCGATTGAGGATCCATAATACACAGTCTATCCAAGCTTTTTATCCAAATGTCTCCTGAACTGCCACCCCCTGTCTAACTACACACACATATATCCAGAGTATATGAACCTGGCAGTGTAAAGGTATATTACCTCTACCTAGCTAGATAACATTTACATTTCCTGATTATGGAAGTTTAACTCACTAGAATATATGTAATATACAGAAAAAAATATTTAAAAATCATCAATAAACCCACCCCATATTTTCCATTATGGAATAAAGACCGCCCAAAAGAGAACAAAGTGTATTTATTCAGAACTTGCTATAGCAAAGGAGATAACCATTATCACTTGTGTTTAGTAGAGACCTACAGGCGGACAGGAGAGTGGGAAGGCTTAATAGTTAAAAATGGGGAAGGCTTCAGGTATGCTGTGAATGGAGCCTTACAGTATGGAAAAATTGTAGGTGGGCTAAATAGAAGTGGGGCATCCTATGGGATTAGTAAGAGGTAATCAAATATTGGCTTTGGGGGGCTGATTGTTATAGAGGTTATTGTTTGGTTTTCTGGGTTTTTGCTAGAGATCGTGGTCTTTCCTTACAAGTTTGACTTGTAGATAGTAGTCTGGTTTCCTAGGATGGTTGCTGCCAGTTGTGAGCTAGAGTTCTATTTTTTCTTTTTTTTTTTAATTTTATTTTATTATGTTCTAGTTTTTGATGTAGTGTTCCATGAATCATAGTTTGCGTTCTGTTTTTATGTATGATTTGGCTATTGTCCATTTATATATTCAGTCTCTCACTATATTTAATACAGTGTGTTTTATTCCAGATCTCCCCATCCCACTACCAAGACATCTATTTTATTGTAGAGTGATTAATTTAATTTTTACAGGTAGAAAAATGTGTACTAACCACTAAGCATCCCATTCCCCAAAGAATAATGTCAGTGGTCATATTTATTGCATCTACAGAGTACCTATTATGCGGCAGTCTTTGATGGGTCTAGTAAGCTAATAATGACAAGGTTGCACACTTCAGAGAACCTAGAATTTTGCAGGTATAGACATAATATGGGTCTAGATGTCCTGTTTGCATCAACATTTTCCATGAATGACATCATGCGCTTATGGGTGAAGTAATCATATGTTAATTCATTTGTCTTTGACCCATAAAATTATAGAGGGTCATTATGCAAATGGAGAAATATCCAAGTATAAAATGTGTAATGCTCAAAGTTAAACAAGTGTTTTAAAAAATGAAAATAATTCTGTATTTTAAAGTAATTAGCTGTCTGAAAAGTCTTTAATTAGTATGTCATTTGAATTTAGAATTAATATTGTAGATATTAAATTACTGTTTATTTCAGATAATTTTCATGGATAAATCAAATGCAATTGAATGCAGTTGGATGTTCTCAATGCTCTATGTTGTTTTTATTAATGAAAATTAATTTAAATTTGGATTGCATAATTTGCCTGTGTATACAAAGTTAAATTTATAATTGCTATTAAATACCAACTCAAGAAACATCATGAATGCAAAATTTTAAATGATTTTCATTTACATAGTCCCAATAAAATTCTCACATAAGTTAAATATGTACACATATTTCTAGCATTTATGATCTTTATATGCGAAGATCATTCAGATTTATTTTGAGTGATTGATGACAATCAGTTCCCTGAAACTTGATTATTCTAACATAAAACTATCTGAACTGAGAAGTCAGTGGATCCTGAATTGACTTGTTTTGTGATTTCTGTAATGTTAAAGTGAATTTTTCTTCCATGAGACACTATGTTAAAACTAAATTGTGTCTATGTGTGGGTGCATACTCACACAAATGGTTGTATATATTTAGTTTATATTTTATGCTGGTGTGATCTTTTATCACCCATAGAAGATATGGTTTTGGGATATATTAACAAAGGTTGTTTCTCAACTTTGGAATCAGGCCATTCTGGAAACCAAGACTTTGACTATAAGTTTTGCTGGGTTTTCTATCCTTAACAAACTAAAAGGATTTTTTTTTAAATTTTGACCCTCTTGAAAGATGTAAAAATTTCTTGAGAAGAATCTAAATATATAGAATAAAAACTCAATCCATTAAATAGTTTAGTTATGACTATACTGTTCTTTGTCTCAACAAACTAATACTAATATTTAGATAGAAGCAGTCTGTGTTTTTCCTGTTATTGCCAAAATCTTTTTATTAGGGTAATGTGTGAACCTCTTAGCCTGGAATGGCTTATGATTATGAGTTTGACCTTGTCTTAATTTCTCATTCTTTTCTGAACTCTGTCCTGGTTCTCAGACATGTTTTGATCCCTCTTTTGGCACTCCTTTCCCAGTCCCAAATAGTCACTTGCTTATATCAGTGTTAAAATGTTAATTTCACATTATTACTTGTGTCCACCTAAAATCTTTCAGAGTTGAGACATTCTGGTACCGAACTCATTACCTACATTGTTATTAGTTAGTTTACTGTTTCTATCCTTATTTGTTATTACACTGATACACATAACTGTTAAAAATTCCTTCAGTTGTGGGGTGCCTGCGTGGCTCAGTCGGTTAAGCGGCTGCCTTCGGCTCAGGTCATGATCCCAGGGTCCTGGGATCGAGTCCCGCATCGGGCTCCTTGCTCAGCAGAGAGCCTGTTTCTCCCTCTGCCTGCCTGCCACTCTCCCTGCTTATGCTCTCTCACTCTGTGTCAAATAAATAAATAAAAATAAAATCTTTAAAAAAAAAATTCCTCCAGTTGTTAATATTTGCTTTCTATAGCTTTTGCTACAGCTTAGGGATTCTTTGTTTCTCTGAGCTGCTGCAGTAAATGGCCATCACATTGTAGCCACTCGCTTTCTAAAAACAAACAAATTCTGATTGGAATGGTAGTAAAATTTTTATTACTAATTTTTTATTACCTTTATAAGTTGTGGATTATTTTTTTGTGTCATCAGATCGTTTTCAACCCAGGGTGGACATCTGGAGTTTACTTTTCTTGGAATTACCTTACTAAGCTTTGTGGTATAACTATTTCATACATATATTTATGCATATTCTTAAACTCATAAATATTAAATGGTCATTTTCTACTGAAATACAACTTGTGGAATGATCTGATTTTATGAAGAGTTAAGTTAGGAGTAAAGGGGCTAATATTTGTTGAGTGTTTATGGTTCTTCAGATACTGCATTAACCTACATATTTCCATATTTTTCTTAGAATAAATCTATAAGGTTACTGTCATCAGACCCAATTTGCAAATGAGGAAACTGAGGCTCAGAGAGGTTAAAATTGATTAAGATTACCGAGCTATACATTATAGTGCTTAAATTAATATCTCAAACTGTCCTCAAAGCTTATGATTTTTCCAAAATATTACATTATGTGTAAAGTCAAGATTTCCAGTCTTCTCATGCCACAAATACCTTGAAAAGAAGAGACATGGGTGTTTAGGAAGACCAGATCCCAGAAGTATCAAGTCATAGGCTTAGAAAGGATTTTTTTAGATCATTCTGTTCACTTTAAGTAGGATCACACTAATTCACCTGAACTGGCTGAGGTTGAATCCTATTTATAAACATCTCTTTGAAAGAGGATTTGATGGCATCCTCTTGGCAACATATTACATTATTGGAAAATCCCCATTTTATCAATCTGCAATTAATCTGTCAACAGGATTTTGTTAAGTGCTTGCTGAATACCAGGCTCCATAATATGCAACATCTGTAAGATGCAATGTCTTCCTATGGAGATAATTTAGTGCAATTGGGGTGAGAAGGCATATAAATGAGGTGAGAACTGGCTATACAGTATAAACGTTGAGTCTCAAATAAGCAATAAAGGATTTCAGAAGATGAGGAAGTACCTATGGATTATATGGGTCCCACAGGATTTTGGAAATGATAGTTTAAAATGGAATTTGAAAAAGAGAGATGAATCCCTTGCTTCAAATTCAAAAGTAATTCCTTTGGATATGAGACACAGCTAGCCACAGCACTACCTTAGTTGCTTATATAGTAATCACTGGGTGCTGGAATGTATTTTCCAAGAATGTGGGCTCTGGCACCTGGGTTCAAATCCAGGCTTTGCTATTACTTTACCAGAAATGTGGGCAAATTATGGAAGTCCTCTGTACTTCAGTTTCCTCTTCTGTAAAATAGGGTCTTTATAATACTTTTCTCATATGGCTGTTTTGACAATTAAGTGAGTTATTACATTCAAATTGTTTACAACAGTTTCAGGCACATGGTAAGATCTCAATATAATGTTATTACTGTTGCTGCTGCTGATGTTGCTAATCAGAATGACAAAGAGGGAGGAAGAGAGGGGAGGAGGAGGAGGAGAGAAGAAGGAGAAAAGAAAGAGGAGGAAGAAGGCAGGAGGAGGAAGCAGAAGCACACGTTGATGATCATTCTAGCACCCATTAGAATGATGTACAGCTGGGCACTGCCACCCCCACTTCATGAGCAGTGGGATCTATAAATACTATCAAAACTCTCTATCCCTACACCTCTTACCTGGGTGAAAGCAGAGAGAAGTTTGCTATACCAACCCCTAACACAGAATAGTGTAACTGCAGTCTGTTGACCAACTTTACTGTGTGCCATATTAGTCGACTATCCATGGGTCTCTGCTGCCTATATTTCACAATCTGGAAGCTAGTTCTGAATCTGAACCCCCTTACTTGATTCATGCTAGCTTCTTTTCCAGAGACTCAGACCCTGGTTGTAGTCACCCTTACACTAATCATTATCATTTGAAAATTTTGATTCTTATTCAATACCAAGAATTGATGCTTAAAGCCCTAATGTGGTGCCCTACAGAACATCCTGTTTCCACTTAAACCAAGCTCTTTTGAACAGTTCCCCAGATGGAGTGTGGTTTTATGCCATATATATCCTGCATATTATAATATGTGACTTCAACTTTATCATACACTTACACCTCCCGGATGGGGTCAACACCATGATCACAGTTGATCTTCTGTCATTACCAGTAATCCCCACTTAGTCCCTTGAGCACAGGATCAGGACTATTAGCAAAATGTATGGCTTATAATAGCATTGATACTTAACCCTGATGGGGTGCCTGGGTGGCTGAGTTGGTTAAGCATCCAACTCTTGATTTTGGCTCAGGTCATGATTTCACAGTCCTGAGAATGAGCCCAGCATTGAGCTCCATGCTGGGTGTGGAGCCTGCTTAAGATTCTCTCTGTCCCTCTCCTTTTGCCTCTCCCCCTCCCCACTGCATGAGGGTGCACTCTCTCTCTCAAAAAAAAAGAATTGATACTTAACCTGATATATATTGTAATAATATATATTATATATAAATATATAATTTGCACATATATAATGTGTGTCTATCTATCTATCTATCTGTATAATTTGACACATCTGAAAGATTGAGCTCTCATATAGCTTACCCCTAAGATGACTGTGAACATTATAAAGTCATTATTACTTCTCACATTTTTTTGTGCCTGATGGGTCTCTTCTCTGCATTGTTTTAGTACCCTGGGAGAAATCTGAATATAGCTAGGAAGTTAAATAATAGATCTGAAAGTTAAAGCAGTGCCTTGTCTTATGATTGTCTGTTAATAGGATGCTTACTTCTCTTTCTCAACAAAGCTGTTGATACCCTTTGCCTTAGGGTTAGTTCTTAAGTAGCAGATCCTGAGATGAAGACTTGTGGACAGTTGATTTATTAAAGATGTGTACCTAGGAAAAGACTTTAAGATAATGTAGGAAATAGGGCAGGAAGGAAGAAGATCTCAAGTCTTGGACTCAGGTGGATCCTGAAGGGAACTCTGGAATGTAAATTACATTTAATAATTTGTCCCAATGCCAAGAGAGGGAGCTGAGCTTTCATAAGCCTGTGCCCATCAGTCATGAGCTGAGTCATCCAAGGGAGACATCATCTCCAAAACACTTTTGGCAAATGGCTCAGTAGTGCGAGGGCAGACCTCTGTTGCAAAGCATCACAGGGGCATGCCAGTAGGCTCAAAGCATGCATGAGCCAGGGAAAGGAAGTCTGTGGACAGTAAAGGCAACTGAGGGAATCCCTGTAGGCTTGCATGAGTTTCTCTGCTGTGTGTACATAAAATCAGGGAGCCAGTCACATTATCTGAGAGGGCACTAATGCAACAGTAAATGAAAGTTTAGGCATAGGAAAGATTCTAAACTCTGGGCTCTCTCATTACTATGTGGTATTGCCATCTATTGGTTTAGGAGTCTGCTATTGATAAACACAACATCAGGACAGAAGAATGTTCTTTTGTCCCAGTAGATAAAAAGGTACTCAGGCTCAACAATCTTCCTGCAAAAACAACTCTTTAAATCAGTTCCAGATTGTAATTCACCTTCTTTATGTAATTTTCACAGGCCTCATTCTTTGAAATAAATGAACAATTTACATCTGCTTGCCTATGTGAACACTGACTGTTCTTAGGGGGAATTGGATAAAGACAGGAAAAATGCACTTAGAAGAATGGCTCTTTCTGCTCTCCATCTATGGTTCTCATAATCTCTTCATTGAGCAAATATTCATTGCCATATATTCATGCCAGGACCAGTGCAGGAAATGCAATGGCAAATAAGACATAGTATTTGACTTAAAGGAGCTTAGTGGAGGAAACAGGCATTTCAATAAATAGTTAACAACAGGGTTTGCTCATCTACAGTGTGGGAATATTAGTTGCCCATTCTATTACTCTATTAATTATCTATTTCTGCATTAAGAATTAGGACATAGAACAGCAGGTGTGCTGGTTTTCACTTCACTTTCTAGGACCTCGGTGGAAGACTTAAAGCCTAAGAGGCCAGTATTATCTGAAAGCCCATTTGTACACAACATGCCTGACGGCAGATGCTGGTTGCTTGCTATGGACTTAGTTGGGGTTGTTGACTGGAATATTCACATGACCTGGGCTTTCTCACAGCATGGTAGCTGGGTTCCAAGAAAGAGCATCCCAAGTGAAAATTAACTTCCTCATAGTGCTATTGTGAAAATTTAATTAATTAATCAATATAAAATGCTAAGTTCATTATTTGGCACATAGTGCTTAATGAGAGTTAGCTATTATTATTAATGATATTATTATGAACAGTAAATGTGCATATAAATAATGTTAGTAGTAATATTTTATGTAGATCCAGGGTAATTTAATTCCAGTGCATCAGGTGGTGGTGGTGGGGGGTAGTTATCCCCTTTTTGGTTACTATACCAACAAATCAGTTGTTTATTTGGAAGTTGTGTTTCTGTTCTTTGCTAGTAGTCCTTGGGCTTCAGTGAGAGATTTTAGCTGATGTTGAAAGAGCTGAGCAGTGCAATCCAAAAGGATTATGATAACTTTTGACTTCCAGTGAAAGAGTGCTGTCAGGAAGGATGATCAAGAGTGCAGTCACAGAGACATAAGATAATTCGGGAATTCTTGGAACTCTGTCTCCAAGTCTCAGTGTGATGATTGGGTCACAGTCTTCACTTGTTAGCAATTTCACTTTCATTTGTGATGATCATTCCATTGAGCTTTGAAATGAAAATTTGTTCCAGTATATAAGGCCATATAAACAATAATTTTTTCAGTTGGAGGTTATGGGCATAGTAGGAAAGAGTAGAGATAGGGAAGGGAAATTAGAAAGGATACTGTTTGACATATAACATAGGGCTGTTTTCATCTAATAAACATCAGGTACATATTACATCAACCTGAATGACTGATCCCTTTCCAGAGAGTTCCACAGTGGCTGCCTGTGTCTCCATTATTACCTGCCAAGGAAGGCAGTATAACCTGGACTGATGCTGACTGAGTAAATATTTTTCCTATTTTTCTGCAAAAATCTGAAGCCATCAAGATTGTCTTCTTGATCTTTGTGCAACGTGTTATGCTACTATTCATCTCAGTGGTTGTCTTCTTTCAGCCCAGATTAGCCCACACTCCCTTAAAATGCCATTCCCCTCATCCTCCACCATTTCTCACCACTCCTCTTGTCCCTGATACTCAAACCACATCTGGCTTCTTACAGCCCCTGAATAAGGCAAAATTTAACACTTGTGAATTTTATACATGTTCCTTTTTGATTGGAAAGTTTCCCCTCCTTATTTTTCACTTTTCAAAATGAACGCAACCCTTGTATTTTGAAAATCTCTTTCTTTCCTTGTCTTTCTCCAGAATTTATCACTCCCTCCTTCATGCTCCCATAACTTTGAGTCCATATCGTTTTTGTAGGGCATGTGCCATTTTATTGCTGCTTGCTATATATAGACAGCGTCTCTCCTCCTCCTTAAATTGTGACTTCCTCTGGAGCAGGAACTATTTTATACACGTTTATCTCTAGCGTCTGTGACCTGGCCTTGTGCCCACTGGATAAAATGCCTAGTGAGTGAATTACTTGAATTTAGAAACAACTGTATCCTGGTCTGGTTCCCCATTATGCAGGCTTTCTTCTAGTCTGTGCTCATGTGTTTGTTTTTCATGTATCTACTACTGTATAACAGAGCACCCCAAAACTCAGTGGCTTAAAACAATGATTGTTATTTCTTTATTTCTCATGATTCTCAGGATAGACTGAGCTCACTCAGATGTTCTTAATCAGTTTTTTTGTTTGTTTGTTTTAATTTTTTTATTATGTTACATTAATCACCATACATTACATCATTAGTTTTTTAAAATTTTTTATTGTTATGTTAATTCCCATACATTACATCATTAGTTTTTGATGTAGTGTTCCTTGATTCATTGTTTGCGTATAACACCCAGTGCTCCATTCAATATGTGTCCTCTTTAATACCCATCACCAGGCTAACCCATCACCCTGCCCCCCTCCCCTCTAGAACCCTCAGTTTGTTTCTCAGAGTCCGTAGTCTCTCATGGTTCGTCTCCCCTTCCGATTTCCCCCCCTTCATTTTTCCCTTCCTGCTACCTTAATCAGTTTTATGCAGTTACTATTTGAGATGATGGCTCAGTCTGGAATCACCATGAAAACTTCACTCACATACTTAGCAGTTAGTTGTTGCTGGCTGTCAGCTGAGACTTCAGGACTCTTGCTGGAACACCTATAGAGAATTGTTTTTATAGGTAATGTAGGGAGTTAGTAAAAACTAGATGAAAATTACCTACTCATTCTTAAATCATGCTTACATTTCCTGTGAGGGTTGCTTCTTCTACATTGAATATGCATTCCCATTTGTCTTCTACCTTTCTAAATGTAAATCCATCCATCTTCCAATTTTAGCTTTCCTGGTCAATCCAGCCATTAAGTTACATTTACTGTCTCTAATCATTCATGACTCTTTAATCTACTCTTCTTTTCTACCCAAAATCTTATTTATGAGAAAAAGCACTTGATAAAATCCAACACATTTTCATGATGAAATCAGTCAAAAAACTGGGGACCTTCTTCAACCTGATAAACAGCACTTATGAAAAACCCAAAGGTACCCTCATAATCAATTGTGAAAGAATGAACGCTTTTCTTCAAGTTCAGGAACAAGAAAAGAATACTCACTTTATCACTTCTATTCAACATTGTACTGGAAGTTTTAGGCAGAGAAATTAGGTGATGATAAATAAATAATTTAAATAAATAGGATCTAAATTAGAAAGGAAGAAAAAAAACTTACCTCTATTCTTTGATGACATGATCCCATGTATAGAAAATCTATTTGAGATACCATTTCACATGTACTAGGCTGTAATAAAAACAATCAAAAATAACTGTTGGTGAGAATAGGGAGAAATTGTAACTCATACATTGCTCATGGGAATGTAAAATGGTGCATCCATTGTGGAACATAGTTTGGCAGTATCTCTGATCTAGCGATTCTACTCCTACATATATATCCCCTCAATCTAAAAAACACTATTCAAAGAAATACTTGTATATGAATGTTCGTAGTAGCACTATTCACAGTAGCCACAAGGTGGAAACAACTCAAATGTCCACTAGTGCGTGAATGGATAAATAAAATGTGTTATATACATAAATGGAATATTATTCTACTAAATAGAAAGGAAAGAAGTACTGTAAGGAAGGAGATAAGTCAGACATAAAAGATATCATATGTTTCCATTTATATGAAATATCAAGAATGTGTAAATCCATATAAACAGAAAACAGATTGACGGTTGCCAGGGGTGGTTGGGGGGGGTAGTAAGGAGTGACTGCTTAATGGGTACTCGTCTCCTTTATGGGTGATAAAAATATTTTGGAACTACATAGAAGTTATGGTTGGCACAGCAATGTGAGTGTACAAAACGCCACTGAATTGCACACTTTAAAATGGTTAATTTTAGGGGCGCCTGGGTGGCTCAGATGGTTAAGCGTCTGCCTTCAGCTCAGGTCATGATCTCCAGGTCCTGGGATCAAGCCTCTTATCGGGCTCCCTGCTCAGCGGGGAGTCTGCTTCTCCCTCTCCCTCTGCCTCTCCTCCTGCTTGTGCTCTCTCTGTCGCTCTCTCAAGTAAATAAATAAAATCTTAAAAAAATGGTTAATTTTAGGTTACTTGAATTTCACCTCAATAAAAAAAAATTGTGATAGTTATGTGACCCCAAGTAGTAATGTATTTGCTTTACTAACTCAAATTAGTTTGTCACTTTTCTGAATGTGATAATGTGGTAGAAAGGACAAAAGAATTGGAATCAAAGCAGACTTGAGTCTTTTTAAGCTTCTATTTGAGATCTGTTGGGGTCCTCTCTTGATGGTTGCTATAAGGAGTGTGGGCACCACAATGTTTCTGAGATATGGAATCTCAGAACAGCAGACCTATCACCCAGATTTTTGTTTTCAGAGGTTAAGAATTGTACACCTCTTCCCAAGATACCTCCCCCTTCCACTGAAGCAGGTAGGTCATTTTGACTGGAAAAATTCTTAAACATTACAAGATTCTGTTTTTTGAGAGAAAATGATTCTAGTAGATGACAATGACATAAAATAGGGATGGTTGTTTTGTGCTGGAGTCCTTCCCCGCTGGCACTCCACTAATAATCCCATAAGCGTTACCAGGTGAGAAGCTAGATCAATTCTGTACTACCACAACAAGCTGCCACACTTGCATTGTCTCTTTTTAAAGAGCATGACCATGTGATTTATTGCAACAACACAGTTTTGAGAGGGAAACGGGACTTTATTATGAATCAGACTGGGGCGACGGTCATGAACTTGCACTGTCCTAGGCAAACCAGGACCTGTGATCTCCTGGTTATGAGGATATGAACAAGTGCAATGTCATGGACTCTGGTGATTAGATTTTACGGAAGCCAGTAGTCCTAGATTTGTGACTCCCACATAGAGGCAGCATTGTGTAGGTTTTGACACTTGAATTCTAGGCTTTGTTGTAAAAGGCTTTTGGTTCCTCCTTCATTGTCAGGAGTGTGTGCTGGTCTGTAGGTTTGCCATTGGTCAAAACTAGGTGCGGTGTCCAGGCTAGTGGCAGTGGGAGCAGAGGGCCCCCTGGGGTAGTGTTGTGTGTTGAATACAGATGCCCCTTTTTCCTTCCTGGGATAATCATATCCAGTTTGCCTACTTTTTTTTTTTTTTAAGATTTATTTATTTATTTGAGAGGGAGAGAGAGAGAGCACTCAGTGGGGAGGGGCAGAGGAAGAGAGAGAATCTGAAGCAGACTTTCCATTGAGCATGGAGCCCGACATGGGGCTTGATCCCACGACCCGAGATCATGACCTGAGCCGAAATCAAGAGTTGGACACCTAGCAGACTGAGCCACCCAGACACCCCCAGTTTGCCTACTTTTATGTCCAAGGCCACTGAGGCTGATTTTCCTGAGGTACACAGGCCTTTCATGATGGGAATAAAAGATAAAATATCAGTATAGTCAGTGAAAAGGAATGTACTGCTTTGGGGATGAGGGGACTGTAAAAGCATATGTCATTCATGGAGACCTATATTGTATAAAAATAAAGGAATGTTCCTACCAAATGACATTCATGGTCTTGACCAAATTAGCTCCTCTTCCCTAGTCTCACTTCCTGATCTCTAGGAATCAAAAACCCTAGCTGTCAGTCTTTTGATGAGTGATGAGTGTGAGCATATCAGAGGGGACTGTGTGGAGGCAGGATGAGGTGATGCTAAGTGTTTTGCAGTCAGATCAGGCTGAGATCAAGTGCTCCCTTTGCCATTTATAAACCATTCCTCTCTTATTTTGTGCACATTACATAACCAATATGAGACTAAATTCTTCTTTAAATAGCAAGGGCTGCTCAAATTGTTGGATGAAAATTTCTTAAAGCTTATATAGTAGAGTAAATGTCTGAGAATAGACAGGAAAAGGATTGGGGAAAAAAATGAATGATCCACAAGGGGTACTATTTGATGAATGGTGATGACGTGATTGGGTAAAGATAAAATTTAACTTCTATTTTAACTTCTATTTTAATATATACAAAACAAATTTCAAATGGAAAAAGGTCTTGCAAGAAAACCTTGCAGAATTTAACCAAATTTGGATATCCTGGAGCCATAAAATACATGAAAGGTAAAAAATAAGATAACTGTGAGAAAAAATTATCATCTATGAAGTCAGCAGACAAATATTTGGAAACTGTGTGTCTCTGGTGACAAAAATGTTATATCTGTTATATACAAATAACTTTTTTAAAAAGACAAAATTGGTAACCAAACAGAAAAATGGGCAGGATAAATGAATAGAGAAATTCTAAATAAATCCTAATGACTTATAAACATATGGAAAGGTGTTAAACATCACTGATATTTTGGGAAATGCAAAGTAACAATGATTTATTTGTTAAGATATGGCTGACTTCAATAAAGATTAATAATATATTTCTTACATGATTGCAGAAGAGTATTCTTATACATTGCTAGGTTAGAATTGTCTCATGCCTTTAGGAAAGCAAACTAGCAATATCTATTAAATTTTATACGTGGAATAAATAATATTAACCTGGCAATTCCACTTCTTGAAATTCATCCCAAATAGGGATATCTATTAGTATATGTGAAGGCATTTATAAGGATACTAATTATAGCATTAAAACAAAACAATAATAAAATGAATGCCTATCAATAAAGGAATAGAGGAATGAATTCACAGTGGACTATTATTTAGCCAATAAGGTAAATGATTTGAAATATACCTCTTGGATTTGGAGGAATTTCCACAAGATATCATTGAGTGAGATGAACTGTATAAAATATGATCATATTTTCATAAAAAATGAAAAACTTTTTTATATGTATATGTTTAAATACTATGCTTTATTGAACCTAAAATACCATTGATTATAAAACATACCATCATTTCATATAAGGGAAAAAATGCTGAGAGTAAACTATGATAGAAGACATTTTTATCATTAAAAAATTTAACTTTCATTTAAAGAGCTCTTTTAGATTTAACTATATATCAGTGCTTGCCTTATATAACTTTTTTTAATACATGAAAAGGAACATGTAAGCAAAATAAACTGGTCAAGGTTTTATTAAATCCTCTTCATATCCACAGTGGGATTTTTATGAGTCCCTTTTCAAATTGAGGTCATAGATATTTGGGTTTCCACAGAATGTCTTCCTTTGCAATCAAGATCATTAACATTTATAAAGTGAGAATTCCAGCATTGTCTACAGACTTCCCCCCCGCCCCCCGCCCCGAACTCCCGTTCTTTAGATACTGATATGCCTGCAATAGATAATAGCAACTAAGTCACCACTTGGGTGTTTAACAGCAATTATTATTGTATCTTAATTTCGGAGACCTTAAACTGTGACCAAGATGCAACTTAGAATTGATGAAATCTAAATATGCCTGTGTAAGTAATTATATGATGATAGAGAAAGCTATGGTAGAAAACATACTAGGCTCTTAACATGGGATATCTGGGCGCTGGCACATGATGTGGATAGAAAGGGTTAAGAAGGAAAGGAAGTGACATCAGAAAGGGAAGAAAATTACTGCACTAAAAACCCAGTCACCAGACACAATATTGAAGAATGAAGTTAGAGGACTGATAGCACCTGAACTCAAGACTTACTATAAAGCTACAGTAGTCAAGATGCTGTATTGGCAATATAGTAAACAAAGAGATTAATAGAACAGAAGAAAGAGCCTAAAAACAGACTCACATAAATATAGTCAACTGATGTTTGAAAAAGGAGCGAAGGAAATACAAGGAAGCAAAGACCGTCTTTTCAACAAATAGTACTGAAATAACTGAACATCTAAAAAAAAAAAGAATCTAAATATCAAACTTATACCCTTCACAAAAATTAACTCAAAATGGATTATAGACCTAAATGTAAAACCTAAAAACTACAAAACTCCTAGAAGGTAACATAGGAGAAAAAAAACCTAGATGACCTTGGTTATGGTGATATCGTTTTAGATACAACATCAAAGCACAATCCATGAAATAAAAAATTGATAAGCAGACTTTATTAAAATAAAAAACTTGTGGTCTATGAAACATAATATCAAGAGAATGGTAAGACAAGCCACACGCTGGGAGAAAATACTTGTGAAAGACATATCTGATAAAGCACTGTTGTCTAAAATATACAAAGAACACTTAAAACTCAGCAATAAGGAAACAAACAACCCACATAAAAAATGGGCCAAAAACCTTAACAGACACCTTACCAAGGAAGATATATAGTTGGCAAATAAGCATATGAACAGATGCTCATGGATATTTATAGCAGTTTAATTTGTAATTGCCAAAACTCTGAAGCATCAAGATTTCCTTTGGTAGGTGAATGGAAAATAAACTGTGGTACATCAAAACAGTAGAATATTATAGAGCATGGGGGAAAAAAAGCTATCAAGCCATGAAAAGATGTGGAGGAAACTTACATGCATATTACTGAGTGAAGCCAATCTGGAAAGGTTGCATACTGTCTGATTCCAACTATATGACATTCTGGAAAAGGCAAAACTATGGAGACAGTAAAACGATCAGCCCAGTTGCCAGGAGTTGGGAGGTGGGGTGGAGGATGAACGCGCAGAGCACAGAGGACTTTTAGGGCAGTGAAACTATTCTGTATGTTATTATAATGATGGATACATGTCATTATACATTTTTCAAACACATAGAATATACAACACCAAGAGTGAACCCTAATGTAAACTACAGACTCTGGGCAATTATGATATGTCAATATAGGTTCATCAATTATAAAAAGTGTTCCACTCCAGCGGGAGATGTCAGTAATGGGGGGAGGGAGGCTCTACATGTGTGGGGACAGGGGCTACAGGAGAAATCTCTGTACCTTCCTCACAAATCTGCTGTGAACCTAAAACTGCTGTAAAAAAAATAATCTGAAAAATATAAATACATACATCCATGCATAAATAAGTTTTAAAACACACTCACAATATGTTTATGATTATGCTTTTGTGTTACTATAATACTATATTTGCATGTTCATAGGTAAAAATTATTAAAACTTTTTTAAAGGCAAGGAAAGAGGGTTGGTGAAGGACTTCACCTTGTGCTGTCTTTGTGCTCTGTACAGTTGTAGGAGTTCAGGAAACATTTGAAGGCATTAAATGAGAAAGTGTTCTCATGAGATAGTTATAAAAGTTATTAAATTTATTGTATCATTGGGTGTGTCAAGTAAGAAAATGTTATTTACTTTTTTTTCCCCTTTAAGTTCTAGACATTTCTCCATTCCCATCCTATTTCCTTGAGGAGTGCTGGGAACATTGCTGAAATTCAACAATATTTGTTGATAGAATGATCAGTAACAGAAGTTGGCTGGAACCAGCATTTTCTATGCTAAGTTTTGCAGGGTGTCAGGCATTTAAGGTATTCTGTGGAAATGTGGTCTATGATTTTAGCTTGAGGAAAGCTCTAACACTATCTTTTTTGGCAGATTCACAGTTGCTTTGTAGAACTTGTAGCAAGCTATTTTATTGTGCTGGTAATTTTCTGAAACACTTGATTATAGAAACTGTTTAGCATGTGTAAAACATCACTGTCTGGAATTTGTGTTCTATGAAGTAGAAAGAAATTGGTTTCTAGAAACTGGTGTAGGTAATAGGAACTGGAAAGGTATGGGCATGTCACTTCACCCATTTGTGGTATAGAGAGCTATAATTTCCCTTGATATTTTAGGGCAACGATTTAGGAAGGAATTGGTGTACATTCTTAGAGATACATTCTTAGAAGACAGCTTTTTCAACTATATCTCACTGTGACAAAGGGAGCATGGGATTGAAAAAAAAATAATGGTAATAATGTCAATCATGAGGAATGTGTATACAGCTGACCCTTGAACAACATGGGTTTGAGCTGTGTGCGTACACTTGTCTGTGGGTTTTTTTCAGTAAATATGTTGGAAAATTTTTTCGAGATTTACGACAATTTGAAAAAACACACAGATGAACTCTAGCCTAGAAATACCCCCCAAATTAAGAAAAAGGTATTATGGTAAGAATACAGTTATATATACTTTATATATGTATATAGCATATAATACATATAACATACAAAATATGTGTGAATCAACTGTTTTTGTTATTAGTAAGGTGTCCAGTCAACAGTAGACTATTTGTAATTAAGTTTTGGGGTAGTCAGAAGATTTTTGTGGATTTTCAACTGTGCAGGAAGGGGGATTGGTGCCTCCAACCCCTGTTATTCAGGGGTCAGCTGTTTATAACAAGGTTATAAAGCCCTAGCATTAATTTCTGTTTCAGTTTTGCTGTTTTTAACAAGACTGAAGAGATTCATTTGGTGGTTGTAGGAAGAGTGAATTGCGTTTGAGACTCTGAATGACTGCTTCTCCCAGGACACAGGATTTTTTGTTTTTGTTTTTAAACTCTTGGCTTAAAAAAAAAAAAAAAAAAAAGCCAGTCGAGCTCTATTGGCAAAGAGGAGGGAGCATAATCAGCCTTTTGTGCTGAGGATAAAGAGTGAAAAGTTTCCAGAGAGAGCATAGAGTAGAGAAGCTGGAAACTTCTCACAGATACGCCTTTCTTGGTCCAAGGTTTTCTGCCCCATTGGAAGTAGTCAAGCTCTCTTCCCTGAGAAAAGGAGTAGAGATACGTTTTTGCTTTGGAATTGAGGGGAGAACACTGGAGGCTACATCTGATAAACTCCTGGGGAGCTTTAGGGGGCAAATTAAAATGAAAGTCGAAGCAGAGCAGACATCTGTGAGCTTGGCATCAGGTGACTGAAGTCACCTTTCCTCAATGGTCCAGGAGGCCTTATGTTAAAACAACCACTTCCAATGGCAACAGTGTGTCAGAGAGAGAAACAGAGCAATGGCCTGGGTGAACCAATTATGGTCTAGAACTCTCTCTGGTTAGTTCTATAGTAGAATCAGTTGTTTGCATAAGCATTTGTTTGTTTTTACAACAGTGGTGGGGAATCCACTCCCCTCTTAGAGGAGATACGGGACTTACTACTATTCTGGATGGGGTTTTGATCTTTTGATAATTCTGCTATTAGCAGTAAAAGTTATGAGATGTGAGATTATACTACTCCAACTGTAGTGGAGTAATTCATACCTACAGGAGTAGATCCCACACTTGTTATGGACACAAATGACCTAGGAAAATGGTTTAAAATATAGAATCCCCAAGTGGGTTTTTTTTCCCCCTCTGGAGATGCTGATTGAATAAAAGTGTAGAATCTATATTTTTAACAAGCTTCCCAGGTGATGGTGAAGTAGTGGACCAGAGTACTGAAATTTGGAAAGGACAGTTCTGGGCCATTTATCATGTGAAATGGGGATGTAAATGGAACATTTTCTTTCTTCATGATTACTTTTGTCAGCCTAATGATGATATGGCTAAGTATTGTTCTGAAAATTTAGATGGAACCCTGTGGTTCATGAAAACTCCATTCACTCTTAGGGTCAATGAGTGATTATCATAACCACATGTACGTTATAATATATCAAAATTAAAATCATCATCAATTTGCCAGAGAGTATAACATTCTCCATAAAACCAGTCTATGCTGAAAAAAAACTGAGGTGCAATTAGTGAACTGATTATTTCTGTGTCATCCATATACCTGGGGTGGAAGGCAGCCCATTGTAGTGAAAAGGACTGGATTTTGGAGTCAAAAGGACTTGACTTTAGATTCTGATTCCAACACTTACTACCTGTAGGCAAGTCACTTCACCTCTCTGACACTTGGTTTTGCACATTTATAAAATGGAGGTGATAAGACCTACCCAAAATGGCTGCTGTGAGGACTGCATGAAACTAATGATGCTGTAAATTCCAAGAGATTGAATGAATCTTTCCTGTTTATCATCAATTCTCACCCCCCACGGCAAACACCGAGCCAGGCACATAATAGGGGCCAAAAACACTAACTTTTATTAGCATGATCATTATATTTAGAGAAAATATTGTACTCTCAGCTGTCAAAAGAGCACCAGTAATTAAGTGCTTTTCTCTTCTCTGGTTTTAATGTGCCATAGCATTTTTTTTTCTCAATCCTATATGTACTCTGTTAACCATGCACCCATTCATCCATAGAGCTATAGACACTGCTAAGTAAATGTTAAACTGTGAACCCCCGTAGTACTAATGACTCATTTTCTCAGCTCAATGTGCGCATTTACCACTAAAGAGTCAAAAGGGAATTGAAATGAAAATCACCAAAACACAATGCCTCACCTCTTCCTCTCCTTTTCTGCTCCCTCTAAACCACCCCTAAATTAAAATCTGTATATATGAATAAATAAATATTCCATGGTAATACCAAGCTTTAGTGATTGGGATTAGGAAAATTAAAGGAAAAAAAAGAAAAAGCACTGTTTCCTTGCCTCTGCCTTAGAAATGGGCACATCAGTATGATAGAAGACTGTGGAAATCCCAGGATATGAAGAGGAGACCTGGTACCTTCCAGATGGATACCCATTGTGTCTGTGTCTATAGCTCTATCTATGCTGATATTTGTATCTAGAGCATCTATATCTATATTTCAAGTTAGAGGTTAAAATAGTCTAATGATAATAATACCTAATACACGCACCTAATATTGAGTGATATTAAGGACAACTGTGAGCCCTGAGAATCTATGTAAATCAGTATTTTGTGTGTAAGTGGAACAGCAATATTAAAAAGTGAAGTTTTCCTTGATTCTTTAACCTTTACTTAAGTTAGAGCTTTAATTTTCACCTCTCCTTCAACCACTGACACGTAATTAATGGTCTGAAACCAAAATTTTCAAAGTATTGGGGAAAGGGAAGTTAATTGCTATATTTTGGTTTTAATGGGTCTCAAGAAAATTGTTCAGCTTGGACCAATAGAAGCACAGAAGGTATGAGAAGGGCTGTCACTTTTAATATAAGTTCCAAAATAGAAAGGGCAGAAAATATCCCTTTTTTTTTGTCCCGATACCATGAAACTGTATCTCTCTCTCAATCTCTCAGTCTCTCTCTCAATCTCTCTCTCTCTCACACACACACACACTCTCAGTTTTAAGATTCTGATGTATCTAGTATTTCTTATCCACATATTTGTCTCTCATAGTTTTCATGCTTAACACAAATTCAAGGTCAATTAAAAATTGATTTTGGGGGAACTGAGTTAATATTAAATAACACAGATATTATTTAATATAAATAGAAATAGAAAAGGGAACTAAGTCCCAAAGAGATTAGGTGATTAGATGATTTCCCCAAATGACACAGCATGGGGAGATGTGGCAGGGGAGGGATCTAGAGGGTAGAGTGAGGGTAGAGTTATCTTTACCTGAAATTTATTGGAAGGGAGGAGATGGTCATAATCTCCCTCCACTTTATACCTTGAGATATCTTTCACTTATTTGTATTTGGTTTTTAAATAATAATATAGTGGCTAGTAAAAATCTCCATTTGCCATCAGAAGTCCAGCGAACTACAAAGGGGTGATATATACACCTAAAGGTTACAATGAGGTTATATAAGAGATCTTATTTCCAAAGCATTTTCACCTTTCTGAATGATTGCATATTCTATCTAATGTAAAATAAACACAGCCATTATATTTTGATATAATCTCTTCTAAAATTTTGACATAAATTCATAGGGAGCATATACCTGCCCCTGACACCACTATATATGGCTATAGTAATACTATCACGGATGGAATTTTTTTTTTTTTTAATGTGCAAAGGCTTTATGTCAGTTTGAGGCTGTTGGGGTTAAGTTACCAATGAAGGTCACATGACTACTGAATGGGGAAACAATCATATCAAGGTGAACCTTCTAGATTTATGTAGTGGCCACCTGAGGGGGCTTTTTCTCAGCAAAGAGGCCCTGGCTTATAGAGCAAAGAGCTTGGGTTTTAGAGCCAATTAAACCTGGGTCCTAGGCCTAATAGCAACACTGACTATCTGTAGAATATTATATATCTTAGCCACTTTGATCCCTAGATTCCCCATCTGGAAAGTGGTGATAACAATACATTACAAGTTTGTTGAGCAGATTAAATGATCTAATGAAGGTGCTTTTCTATTTTCCTGGAACTTAGGTATGTGAAAACAAAAACAAAAACAAAACCAAGACACTTCTAAATTTAAAGTTCTTGAGGCTTAACTAAACCGTACCACTTACTAACAAGTAACAAATTATTCCAATGAGGCTCATTGAGAAGCCTAAAGTTGGAGTGCTAGAGACCATCTATCCTGAAATAGAAAAGTGTTTCCATCTTCAAAAGACAGGCAGTTCTTTATTCCCAAACATCTGTCTAATTGCCCATTGTCTCCCATGAAGAGACCCTGGGTGTCTGGGGCTATCTGATCTCTTCTTTTTCACTGCTGTTCATGCCCATGATGCCCAAAGTGTGTTCTGAGGCATACTGGAGTGGCACCCCAAACTCATAGAGGCACGCTGAGATGTCTTAAATTGACAGGAAAACACAGTGATAATGTGACTTTTGTGAGAGACTGTAGGAATTACTAGCTGCAACTAGTTCACATTTTCCAAAATCACGTTATATTCCTGTCGATGGTGTCATATCTATGGGAAGCTGGGTTTTCAGCAGTTGCTGTGATAAAAAAGGAAGCCCCATATGAAAATCAGTGTGAACAGGAAGTGAGGGTGGCAGTGTCTGCTCTGATTCCACACTTTGAGAACTTGTGCAGTGCCCAGCAGGTGCGCACAACCCATGAGCAGCACCACTTGTCATGATTTAAGGGAGAAAGTTAATTTTTCTTTCAGTTTATATGCATCACTTTTTCGAAGAACTACTAAGTTGTCAGGACATAAATACTTCTTAAATTGCTTGGTTCTACCTACCTAACAAATGGAACTGTTAGGTATTTAACAGTGATTCTTCAAGTATGATTTGTAACCCACCTGCACCAACATGATCTGGGGAAACATGTAACGGATACTCCTGAATCAGGATTTCTGGAATCTGCATTTCTAACAAGTTCTTCTGGTTAGTTTTTATACACGCTGAAGCTTAAAAACCATTCACCCACATTCACTTTTTTTTTTCCCCCAACCCTCTTTTCCTTGAAAGATCTGTTTGTATCTTCAGGCCTCCCTACCACCTACAGCTCAAGAAAACCATCCAACCTGTTTTCACCTTTCTGTCTTTAAAGTGACAGGAGCCCCAGAAAAATAACCAGGAGGCTTTGGGCTGGAAGGCTCGGTTCTCCCTGTTATCATTGTTTATGGGAACAGCCAGGTAGTATTGATTTGTCACCTGGTGATGTTAATTACCAGCCAAGCTTACAGATTGTTTCTTTTTTCTCAGCTCTCAGCTTGATCCCTGAAGTTTCAGCATGGAGTCAGGAGGCACTTAATGGAAAGTTAATCAGCCAAATCCTCCCAGTTCAGAAGTTACTCCCTGGCCCTGGCCCTGTTTGGAACACCAGGGTATCTATGTAATGTGGGGAAGCAATTATTTACCCAATGCTTCCCAGAGGGCCTGAAAGAGGTAATGACCCTCAACAGGGGCCTTCTGGAGTCCCTTCGAGCCACTTATATACCACAGAGGGAATGGCCTGACTCATTATATTTTTAAAGATTTGTTTATTCTTGTCAAAGAAAGAAGCAAATTAAGCAAAGGGGTGCTTGCTTCTGGGATGCCAACAAGGAGGATTTTTTTTTCTTTTAAAACAGTAGCATCTTATCTAATAGTGAAAGATGATGTTATGTGTGTTAGAGACACAGGTAATCTAGATTTGATTTGCATGTTAACTTTTTTGCTTTCAATCAGTAACTGCTTAACAAAGTTTCTGGCTAAGCATCCTGAAATTGATTTTCAAAGAGAATTTGCATTTGATAATGTGAAGGGTTTTACACAACAGCTGGTACTTAGGGGAAGAAACAGAAGGTAGTATGGAAGCCATCCGAAGAGGACTTGAGTTGCTGGGGCTATGGGTGGTCTCTGTTAGAGACCACAGCTTCAAATGTCTGTGACATCACACTTTTCGGAGTTGGTGTCATGGGAACAGGGTCAGACTGTGGGCCTGTCTGGTCTTGAGTTCCTGCTCTGCCCTCGGACAGATTATTTTCCCTCTTTTAACCTTAGGATCCTTCATCTGTAAATTAGACACAATGGTACCGACCACACGAGATGTTGATTCTCTCCTGCATTTCTCATAATGCATCCGTATCCCCCCTCCTGAGCCTCAGGCACCTTCTTTAGCACCGGCCACTATTGTCCCTTGCTACCTGGCCCTCTCATCCCGTCTTCCAGTTGTGCTCTGCCCCAATCCATTTTCTAGACTATAACTGAATTCTGTGAAAATTAAAAAAAAAAATCTTTACATCTCCAGTGACTTAAAGGCACGGGGTGGTTCCTCTGAACCTCAGGTTAATGGGACTGTTGCTCTTCTGGCCCCATTCTCCCTAGTCTCATCTCTCATAGCTCTTCTACCTAAGCCTACCTTGCAGACACCCCAGTATTCTGTGGCTTCCTCAGCTGTGCCAAGTACACATTTATAATAAGACTTCATATTAGCTGTTTCTTTTCTTTTCTTTTTTTTTTTCTGGAAATGTCATTCATTGCTCATTGTCTGGGTCCCTGCTTCTCCTTCCTTCAGTATCAGAATGAAGTCATTCATTTTCTAAAATTTTCCCTGTTCTGGAGATTTAAGTGTCCTTTCATGTGCTTCTTGATCACCTCCTATCTAGATTTCTAGATATAAGTTGTACATTAGAACTTACCATGCAGTCCTGTGATTGGTGTTTCTTACACTCCAGAGTCAGCTCCGCGAAGTCCTGGACAAGCTCTGTGTTGTGTTTCGTAAAAAGTAGATTTTCTCAATGTTATTATTTGTAAACAGAGGGTACTTCTCAATAAGATTTTTATAAGAATTAAATAAGGTAATGAAATGAAAAATCGGAACACTCAAAAAATCTGTTTCCCATATATAGTTGCAATATGCGTTACCAGCCAATGTTTGAGTGATCCATCTGTCCATCCGTCCATTCAAAAAATGTATAAATCACCACTAGGTACTGGGTACTCTTTCAGGCACTGGAAATACAGAAACAGTAACAAACAGCCCTTCTTCAGGGATTCATATAACAGTGGAAAGTTTACATAGCATGGATATGACTCTTCACACTTGATTTTGTCAAGTTCTGTGAAGTACCTTTTCACATTGGGGAAGCTAAGCTTCACTTTTAAATACAGCTTGAGATTCAGATACTTCCTCCAGAACATATCCATATTATCAAATATGCTGAATTGTCCTGGAGGTCCTTTTGACATGTTTTTACCAAATCAATGAGCCCAATCAAAATTCGAGCTGAAAAAACACCTGGCCTATCCCCAAGGGGCCCATAGATCAACTCTGCATCCCTTTGGACTCTTTCCTGCTTTGCATACATTTCAGAAATGCAGGAGAAAGGAAAAGGACAGTAAAGAGGTTGCTGCCTTTGTAGGGGGACTATGACCACCTGTCTGGACCCAAATGATGTTTCCCATTTGCTTTACAGACATTGTACTTCCAAATGGGTAATGCTCACTGAGTCTCTTCCCATGCCCCCCCACAGGGAATGGAACTATAATCTACATGGATTTATTGAGCAACTCCTAGGTACAGTTACTGTGGCCAGGGGCCGGAGGCAATTGGTGAACAAGACGGTAATTTTTTTCTTCATAAAGCTTTCAGTTCTGTGCTAGAGACTAACATTTAAAAAGGTAGTTTGTAAAAATATATATATATTTAACCACAGCAGTAATAAGTGCAGTGGGCAGATAACTGCAAGGTGCTTAGAAAAATAAAACAAAACACACATGTGAAATCTCACCTGTTTTATGGATAAGGACAGACTAATGAGCTTGTTTGTTGAATCCCGTTTAAGAGCTGAAACCTTGATGTTGGAGGGTGGGAGAACCTTCCAGGCAGTGGAAACATTACAAAGGCCCAGAGATGAGGGATTTGAGAAACTAAAATAAGGCCAGGGTGTCAGAAGGGTGGATGTAGACTATCAGAGTGGTCCAAAATGAGGCCGACAGAAAAGGCAGGTTGGGCTAGGTCATGTTCATTTAAAGATACTACCCAGTTTAATTGTCATAACACTTTTTACACATTAATATCATCCTTCAACAGTGGAAGGAACCAAAATTCAGGCAGCTAATGTGACTAGTCTGAGGCCCTTTAGCTGGGAAGTGAGGGACTGGGATTCAAATCAAAGTCTATGTGATGGCAACATACATCATCATCATTATGTAACTATAATGCACTGCCTTATTCATAGAAGACATCAGTGGTTTTCACTTGTTCTCAATTTTAACTCTTAGGACCACCGAATGAAAATTCTTTCTCCATTTACCAATCTCACATCTGACTTATCTTCCTTAACTTTATGGGGCCCATCAGAATGGCACTCCTCTGGAAACACAAAGAGAAACATGCGTTCTGTGCCAGGCAGAGAAGCCGCTGGGGCTCCTGGACCTGGGTGGGGGCGTCCAGGGACAGGATGGGCACTCTGCAAGGACAGCAGCCTCTCCCACCCCCAGAGACCTTGCCACCATTTGGGGAATGTGAATTCGTATTTTATGTCTCCCTGAAATGGAATGACTGTGTTTTAACACCTTACTCAGGACATTTCATTTGCATTCCTTTCATATATTCAAATATAGTTTTCTTTCTCAGAGTCCAAGACTCCTGCAGAGGAAAAAAAAAAAAAAATCATCTCATTTAAGAAAAATTGTGCCGGGGCGCCTGGGTGGCTCAGTTGGTTAAGCGACTGCCTTCGGCTCAGGTCATGATCCCGGAGTCCCTGGATCGAGTCCCGCATCGGGCTCCCTGCTCGGCAGGGAGTCTGCTTCTCCCTCTGACCCTCCCCCCTCTCATGTGCTTGCTCTCTCTCATTCTCTCTCTCAAATAAATAAATAAAATCTTTAAAAAAAAAAAAAAAGAAAAAGAAAAATTGTGCCTTATCCCACCACTCTGCCACACCCATTCCCCTAGCATAGCCACTTTTTTTCTTTTCTTCTGTAAGTACAGGATCCAGCATTTACACAAATTAAAAGAGCTGTGCCTAGAATAATAATTTCTGTAAGCTCAGCAATGCTATTCTCCACTGCAAGTGTGTTTGAAATTGCAGTCAAACTGAGTGAACTTCCTCCTTCTCTCTGACACAGCCACTGCAGATTGTGAATTACGGCTAAATACCAAAGTGTTATTTAATGCAGCCAGGAAGGAGTGATGTGAATGATAGCCCATTACCATTTTATACCCGGAGATCAGTCTCCAAGTTCAAGGCTATTCTCTTAGCCATGCCAGAAAAATTACACAGGCCGCTACTAGTTTTTATAACCCCCTTAGGCAATGCTGGAGCGATAAACATGATGGGAATGAAGTCTTGCCATGTGTATCTAACAGCACCAGAGAGAGTGGCTAGCTCAGTGCTGACACAGCACTCAGCTTATGTTACAGGTTTAACGCATTACCTAGCTCTCTCTTTGGGTATCTCATTCTGAGCAGGAACAGACTGTGTGTGCATGGTCCCTAGTCTACAGATATGTTCTGTTATACAACTGAGCTCCCGCTGTCATTCCAAGAGGGAAGGAAAGCTTTGTAGGAAGCTCAAACTGTAGCAATGTGGGGCTGATTTCCATGGTCTCTGAGCAAGTAGGTGCCCTGGATAGGCCAAGACTTAAACATCTGCTCTCCCAAATCCACATTCTTGAAGTTCCCACCTCCCAACTCCTTACGAATAGCCTTCTTTTTTTTAAATATTATTTTATTATGTTATGTTAATCACCATTCATTACATCATTAGTTTTTTTTTAAATTTTATTATGTTATGTTATGTTCCATGATTCATTGTTTGCATATAACATCCAGTGCTACTAAGAGTTTTCAACCATATATGATGGCCAGCTAGTTCTATGTGAGCCCAACATCCATAGGTTATTGGTTCATTAGTGGACATTTGTCCCAAAGGAAGTCAATCTGCAAGTCCAGTGGGTGAACTGCAATTAAAGAACTCTGCTGGCCAGGTCCAGTGGAGGCACACTGGATTGATCAGGTCTTTCCAGAGGAATTATAAAGCTAATTGGAATATTAGTAGAAAACCAAAAGTAGAAATGCCAAGATAGGCAGTGGATGGTTTACTTAGGACAATGACAGAGAACCAGATGGGGATTAATGTGCTCTTGCTATGGAGATATGGAAGAGTCAATGAGGTCAGAAGATATGTTAACTATGGACCAACCTTTCAGTTGCTAAACTATGTTTTTATCTCTATAAGGTGTGACTATATAGCTTTTCCTTTATTTTTATACTTCTGATTATGCATCTTTTCTTGTGATCTTACAATCTTATAGCTGTGTGCTTGTCCTTGGTTTTTATGGAGCCTGGAGTTATGGGTAAGGTTCTATCTTAATTATTTCTGCTGGATGCGTACAGTAATTTTGCTATAAATTATTTGTTGCCATTCAATAAATATCCATTGCTTGAGTAGCTTGAAAAGCTCTCAGGTTTTTGCAACCAAAACCATCTTTTAACCCCAGAAAATATGTGAGAGCATAGAGCTGAACTTAACATACCTAGCACAGTTGTTCCTCCAGAATGTCTACAGTTTGGAGTTTCAAGGTGAGTTTTGCCATCTAGGATCCTGTTGGTTTTTTGGTAATATCATTCCATTTTTGTAGAAGGAGGTAGTATCTCTCTACTATGAAATGGTAAATAACCCTATGGAGAAATGGGATTTCTCTAATTTCATATATTTCTGATGAATTGGCACAGTGAACAAAGCCTGAAACTGAGAAGGACAAACACACATGTATTAGGGTTCTCCAGAGAAAAAGAACTGATAAGATATTGATATATATGAGGAGATTTATAATGGGAATTGGTCAAGCAGTAATAGAGGCTGAATAGGCCCACAATCTGCTGTCCACAAGCTGGTGAACCAGGGAAGTTGGTGGGAGTCCGAAGGCCTGAGAACTGGGAGCTACAGGTATAAGACCCATAGTCCGACTGCTTGAGAATCAGGAGCTCTCAGGTCCAGGGGCTAGAAAAGATGAATGCCCCAACTCAAGAAGAGAGAGAGGGAATTTGTCCTTCCTTTGCCTTTTTGTTCTATTAAGAATCCCCAGTGGACTGGATGTTGCCCATCCACATTGGTAAAGGCAAATCTCTTTATCCAGCCTACTGAATCAAATGCTAACTTCTTCTAGAAACTCCTTATAGACACACTCAGAAATAATGTTTTCCAGCTATCTGGGCATCCCTTAGCCCAATTAAGTTGACACATAAAATTAACCATCGCAATGCACTTGTAAGAAAATCATTATGTGTGAATAAAGATTATAGCAAAATGGACCATGACTTAGAAGTAGGACCTGAATGGTGGAGGGATTCGTGATTCTGGAACAGCTTGAATCCCACCCTAACTCTGCAGCTGACCTCGCAGAACTCTGGCATAAAGGAAAAAGCTTTCCAATTAGGAGTCCAGCATCTCTTCCATAGGAACCCCTTGTAAAAAAGATGGAAGTGAGAAGCAAAATCATTTTCCTACTAAGGGAATGAGAAGAGCTCCAGAGACCTAGCAAGGTCAGAGACCTAGAGATTTTTGCAGTATATACTCATGAACTTAGATCTCTGGGCTGCAGTGCAATAGATCAATGTGGGAAGAGGCACACAGAAAAAAAATGCCCCCCCCCCAAAATATCAGGTCTAACCACTGGAAACTGAAAATGCTATCTTATATATAAAAGTGGTCTTTGCAGACATGATTAATTTCAGGATTTTGAGATGGGGATATTATCCTGGATTATCTGAGTGGCCCTAAAATGGCGTCACAAGTATACTTAAAAGAGAGAGGCAGAGGGAGATAGGACACAGAAAAAGAAAAGGCAACTTGGCCACAAGGTAAAGATTGGAGTTATGTAGCTACAGTCAAGGAACGACAGTAGCCACTAGAAGATGGAAGAGGCAAAGAACCAATTCTCCCCTAGAGACTAAGGTCTCAGGGCACTGCCGACACCTTGATTAGTCCCAGGGAAACTGGTTTTGGGCTTCTAGCCTCCAGAACTATGAGAGAATAAATTTCTGTTGTTTTAGGCCACCGAGTTTGTGGTAATTCCTTACAGAAGCCACAGGGAGCTAAAACAGAGGGGAACCACCTGAAAGAGGGATCGGAAGTGTAGTAGACACTGAAGCACGGAGACAGCAGCTGTCCACCCAGGGGCCTCTAAGAAGAAAAGGGACCTTACCTCTCATGGCCAGGCTGGTGGACACCTCCTAATTCATGGTGTATTTGGGAGGGAAAATCTGAGGAAAGCCTGGACTTTTTGTTAATTAAGCAAATACAACTTTGAGCATAGTATTTGGGGAGTCTCTTTGTGAGTTAGCAGATAAAGCAGTTTGAGCAATAGTGAACACTGGACTGACATTACTCTTACGTTTCCTTCATAGATTTGCTATGGCAGCTCCTTTTATTTTTATTTCCTTCCTCTCCCTCTCTCTCTCTCTTTCTTTGAAAAATGAGTTAATGGGTACACAAAAGCTTTATAAATTAAGAAATAGTTGTTTCAGGTTTTGGTAATGTTTCAACGCTTTGGTGTATTCTATTTGGTGATATTTTATTTAAGGTTTTCATATAGAGAGCATGAGATTAATTATAGCCAATAATTTGCAGTCCCTCATGGTTGATTTTTATTGTTCACTGGGCCATTTCTTATATCACTAGGAGCAGTAGTTCTCAACTGAGTAAGATTGTGCCTCCCAGGTCACACTTGACAATATCTGGAGAAATTCTTTGCTCTCTTAACTGGGGGGAAGAGGCACTACTGAAGTCTAGAGGGTAGAGACCAGAGATGCTGCTAAATATCTCACAATGCACAGGACAAACCCCCACAACAAAGAATTATTTGGCCCAAGTGTCAGTCATACTACAGTTGAGATATCTTGCTCAGGATTAATTACCTCTTCCTTCTTCTGTAGGTCTGTGTGGGATAGAAATGCCACTAGTCTGGGTAGACACCCAGGCTCAGCCCACAAGGAGTCTGCTTGTGTAATAGAGTTCTTGACAGAAAGTTTAATTGGGATAAATAGCCTTAATTGGGACAGATGGAACAAAGCCCAAAGAGTGAATTGAGAGTGTTTCAAATTACTGTGACTTCAGGTCTCTAGATCTGCATTTGGGCTGACTGAGTGCAGTTTGCATGTTCATACCCAGATTATACATTTCTTTGTAGTACTTGGTGTATTTGTTGAAATAAGGTAGGATTGATATGACTGAAGGCTGCAGCCTCTGGCTAGTTCCCCCTTCTCTTCCCAGCCTTTCCTACTTAAAGATCTCAATTTTACTTGGGCCGTACAGCACAGAAAATCCTAATTCTGTTCTAGAATATAAATTCCATCACCTTCATTTGTTGTGTTTGGTTATTTTATGACTAGGCTCTGTTGTAAATTCTTCAAGAATACTAACTAATTAGTTATTAAAAACTCCTATGAAGAGATACTACCATAATCTTTAACTGTGAAGAACCCAAGACAAAGAAAGATTAGGTGACTTGTCCAAGGTTATAAGGTCATAAAGCTGGTAGACCACTAAGGCAGTTTGGCACAAGATTCCATACTTCTCATCACTGATCTTTTGCCTTTTGTAGTAAAAAAGTAATTAAATTAGTAAGATTTAAAAACCCATTAATGTGAATGTTTAGGAGAAGAAATTGTTTGGCTTATGATTTCTTTGCCTTGTTCATTTATGTGTTTTTTTATCATATTCTAACACTCACTTGTACAAAGAGATGGGAGGCACTTTGTTTCAGAAAGATAAACAATCAGGGATAAGCTTAAAATTTAGAAAATCTATTTACTTAATTTTTAAATGTGAAACATAAGTAAATACTGTCTTTTTTTTTTTTTTGCTGCAAACAGCTCAGTTGCAGAGCCAACACCATAAGTAATAACAATGACAATAATAGCTATTTTACTATTTTAAAAACCCTACTATGTATCAGCTATTATGTATGCCAGCCATATTATATACATTCATTTACATTGCACATTCAGAGCTAAATATATAAATAGAAACCATTATTTTCTCCATTTTAGAGATGAGGAATCTAAGACTATTTTTGTTTGTTTTTTAAAAGATTTTATTTAGGGGTGCCTGGGTGGCTCAGTCGTTAAGCGTCTGCCTTCAGCTCAGGACATGATCCCAGGGTCCTGGGATCAAGCCACACATTGGGCTCTCTGCTCAGTGGGAAGCCGGCTCCTCCCTTTCCCACTCCCTCTGCTTGTGTTCCCTCTCTCACTGTCTCTCTCTCTGTCAAATAAATAAATAAAATCTTCAAAATAAATAAATAAATAAAATATTTTATTTATTTGAGAGTGAGTGAGAGAGAGAGGGAGAAAGAGAAAGAGAACACGGGGGGCCGGGGTGGGGGGAGAAAGAGACGGGGAGAAACAGAGGGAGAAGGAGAGGGACAAGCAGACTCTGTGTTGAGCACCTAAGCCCAGCTCGGGCTCCATCCAAAACCAAGAGTCAGATGCTTAACCAACTGAGCCACCCAGGTGCCCTGAGGACTCTAAGATTATAAGAGGTAAATTGACCTGCCTAAGCTTGTCCAACTTGTAAATGGTGAAGCAGGATTTTGTCTACGTGTTCCCCCTTCCCCTACAAAGCCTCTCATGCTTTTGACAACAGCAGCCTCCATCAAAATTTTGCATTCTGAACATGGTTTATGATAACTAAATTAACTTTGCTAAGGTAAGAAATCACCCCCAGTCCCCGGAACCCTTGACTAACCAGAAGAGATAATTAGAATGATGGCAATGCTAAGCGATGGTATTCTCTAACAGCAATTTAAAGGGATGTGAGTAGGTGATGGTTTTGTTAGAGGAGGACCATATTCTTAAGGCATCCTCTCCTGGAGTAATTGCAAGGGCTTTATTTCTATATCCATTCCTGGGGTTGAATGGGACCTATATAAAATCCTAATTTTATATAATTGCTCTAAGTATTTATTAAAAATCCTAGCAAGGGGAAACCAAATTCATTGCTGAGTACCAACACACCTGTCAAAAAAGGAAAATGAGGGCTAATGTCTTTCTCCAATGTTTGCATGTTCATACCCAGATTATACATTTCTTTGTAGTACTTGGTGTATTTGTTGAAATAAGGTAGGATTGATATGACTGAAGGCTGCAGCCTCTGGCTAGTTCCCCCTTCTCTTCCCAACCTTTCCTACTTAAAGATCTCAATTTTACTTGGGCCGTACAGCACAGAAAATCCTAATTCTGTTCTAGTATATAAATTGATCCCCCTTGATTTGATTTTGGATGTCCTGATTTCTGTTAATGACCATTGGTGAAAACATGCAATAAAAAATAGATAAGCATTCACAAATTTGAGTGCTGAACTTCTGGGACTTTGGGACTTGCTGTAAAATTAGGTGAGATTTACAAGGGAAAAAAAAAAAAAAGAATGACCTCTTCCATAGAAATCTGTTCAATTCTGCTGGTTTATTTCCGGTCCCCATCTTTTGAATGGTCAGAAAATCCTAGAGGAGATTCAGATTCATGCCCAAAGTGAGATCTTAGAAGTTGCGGATTGATAGGGCTAGAAGGCCAAGTTCAAAGGGTAGGTTCTAAGATGGAGAAATGAAAGAGATGGTGAGGAAGAAAGGTGGACTCGAAATATGAGGAACCAGGATATTTGCCAACAACAGAAGGATAAGCAAACATTCTTCCTTTGGGAGTTGGGGGCAGGTAAACAACTTGGTTGCAGTGCTATATAGAACTGAGGCAGGCACTTTTTAAAAATTTTTATTTATTTTTATTCATTTAAAATTTGTTAATTAACATATAGTGTATTATTAGTTTCAGAGATAGAATTTAGTGATTGCATGCAATTGCATGTAACATGCAGTTGCATGTAACACCCAGTGCTCATTACATCAAGTGCCCTCCTTAATGCCCATTACCCAGTTACCCCATCCCCCCATTCCCTTCCTCTCCAGCAACCCTCAGTTTGTTTCCTAGAGTTAAGAGTCTCTTTTGGTTTTTCTCCCTCTCTGATTTCGTCTTATTTTTCCTTTCCTTCCCCTATATTCATCCTTTTTGTTTCTTAAATTCCACATATGAGTGGAATCATATGGTATTTGTCTTTTTCTGACTGACTTATTTCGCTTAGCATAATATCCTCTAGTTCTATCCACATCGTTGCAAATGGTGAGATTTCATTCTTTTTGATGGCTGAGTAATATATATATATATATATATATATATATATATATATATATATAAACATATTGTGATGGTTGAGTTATATATATATATATATATAATACTGTATCTTCTTTATCCATTCATCTGTTGATGGACATCTGGGCTCTTTCCGTAGTTTGACTATTATGGACATTGCTGCTATAAACATTGGGGTGCATGTGCCCCTTCAAATCATTGTTTGTATTCTTTGGATAAATACCCAGTAGTACAATTGCTGGGTCATAGGGTAGCTCTGGAAAATGGTATGGAGGTTCCTCAAAAAGTTAAACATTTGGAGGCAGGCACTTTTTAAAGAGGTCCAACTTAAGAATAAGATTTTCAAATCTTATTTGAAACCTCCCCTAAATCCCATCTCATCCACCACTACCCCTCAGAAAAAGAAGAAAATAATAATCTTTATAGGGAAGCATTAGCTTTGGAAGGGACTCAATCTTGCAAATGAAAGCAACAAAGTTGTTAAGTGTAGGCAGATACTAAGCCGCTTGCAACAATATTTTCTCACATTATACTCATCTAGTATAAGATGTTATTTTCTCGTTGTTTATTAGGTACTTCATGCTCTTGCAAGATTAGTTTTGGATTTTTTCCTTATTTTTGGTGCCTTCAATTTGGAAATGTAACTTTGCATTAAAAGAGGTTTTTCATTTAATTAAAGAATGCATTCTAGAGCTTGACTGCTAATTAAAATCCAACATTTGCTTAATGTGGATGGGTTAATAATTATAGGGAAATCTTATTTTTTTTTTGTACTTCATGATTTAGCTGCTGTTTAATTTTGTACTCAATATTGTAATTAATATATGTTGCTATATTTGATTTTCTGTTTCATTTTTTAAAGTAAGAGAGTAAAAATGGATTCCATTGTTTTTTAAGAAAAATTACCAGCATAACTTATATTCTGCTTGATCATCTCCTGGCAACATCTGAGTTTTCCACCAAACTAATGTTTGTGCCTGAAATATCATCTGCTCTTTTTCTAAGCTATCTCACACAGTTGTTATAGATCAATGTTAAATTTATTTGATAGGCTTAAATTTATCAAGTGTCTTTTTGATTCTTAGGCTAAATCATGCAGGTATAGAAATAACAAAATATATATATTGTCCTGAAGAAGCTCACTATCTATTAAGAGAGACAGACAAGTGAAAAAGGCTTTAGAAAATCATGTAGTGAGTACAATAAAAGCATGGGATATATATTTAAGGAACAGAGGAGTAGTGGGTTTAGAAATTATCTGAAAAGTTATATCTCAACCAACTTTTCTCAGTTTGCATCCTATCCTTTCATGTGACTTATTACTTTAGATTTATGACACAATCTTTACTCCCATTTCTTACAACTTTTCTTTTGCTTACCAGTCAATTATATTATAGAAGTAAAATTGGTTAACAATATGTGTATTTGTAATTTTAATGGAATGAAATACCAAGGCATGTGGCTTTTAACTAATCCAGCGTATTTAAACTCAGCTGCTTAGTGCCTTTCATTTGGGGTTCAGATGTCAAGCCAATGTTTAGCTGAAGATCAGTAGTCATAGTAACAGATGCTGCCTAGAGAGCCTCTGTATTACATGATCAGCTCATAAAGTAAGGAGGTCTCTCTCCAGTGGACAGCGGTTACTCTGTACAGTAAAAATCTGGGGTTAAATCAGAATAACTTTTTCAGATATTTTTTGAAGAAAGTGAATTTTTTAAAAGATTTTATTTATTTATTTGACAGAGAGAGACACAGCGAGAGAGGGAACACAAGCAGGGGGAGTGGGAGAGGGAGAAGCAGGCTTCCCGCGGAGCAGGGAGCCTGATGCGGGGCTCGATCCCAGGACCCTGGGATCATGACCTGAGCCGAAGGCAGACGCTTAATGACTGAGCCATCCAGGTGCCCCCAAAAAGTGAATTTTTTTGAAACATTAGTTGAACTAGGGTGATGTCCAGCATTTATTCCTTGTTTAGCAAATTAAACACACTGTTGCACATATAAAATATGCCAACTGGAATAATGCCTGACTGCTACTTTTTTTCTCATCTGGTGAAGTAATTTTCTCTCTGAAAGTCAGCTGGGCATTTAGGAAAAGCTGTTTTCCCAAAATTTCAACCTTATGGCAGCATCCAGAACATGTAAATGGCCTCTGAACATTATTATGTAATACATTATGTAACATGTTAATAATGCAAAAACAGTAGAACATTTTCCTCCAAACACACCAAAATAAAATGTTTCTCGGGGAAAAATCCAAGCCTTCAATATTTTTCCACCAAAAGAAAACTTTAAAAATTTCAGGACAAGGTCTTTGTAGGTAGGATGTGAAGAATATATATGAGGGGAAAATAAGTCCTCAATAGCATATTAACTATGATACTTGTGGTTATGAATAAATATATTCCTGACAATGCTATATAAAATAAGAAATAATGGAAAGCATCCTCAAAAACATGGGAGAGAATACTGGTGAGCTAAAATGATCAATCCCTTGATGGAATATTAATATAACTATTTAAAATCATATTTTGTAAGAATATACAACCATATATTAATTTTTCTCTTAATGATAAGTGAATGAAGCAATAGTATATACATATTATAGTTGCAACTATGTAAAAAAATTTAAAAAAATAAAAGGAAAACCAATATTATGCAGAAAGCATAGTATGGAACAAAATTCACCAAAGTATTAACCCATTCATTTATAATTCCTTCATCATTTTACTCACTTATCCATTTACTTACATGATATTTATAAGGGGCCTTTATGCTATAGCAAGTAGATATTGAGAAGATAATAAAGAGAATAAGACAAACTTTGCCACTATGGAGCATATTTTTAGCTGATTCTGACAATAAAGTTTTAATACTTTGAATTTGCTATCCTTTCTATAAAACACGTTAATTTTTTCATAATGGAAAAACTACTAACGCAAAAACAAAACCAGAAATATTAGCACTGTATCATGGATTTTCCTAAACCTGGATTTTGAGCCTGGCTAACTGATGCTCTACAGATACAGCTGAGTTTCATTAGCATTGGAAGGGACAATAAATTTTGTTGTCAGGTGAAATCCCAGAGGAAAGTCCTTGGCAATATCTAATGACCTAACCTGAAATGGGCCCAAAGTGACTGCAAATCTATAGCTTAGCTCTTATGAAAAACATATTAGAAACTTTAAAAATTCAAAGTGGTAACTGTTTAGCCGCACAGACCACACTGAGATTTTGTTTCATTGATACCAAACCTCAAAAAAACAAAACCAAAAGCAAAAGCAAACAACAACAACAACAAAAACCTTAAAAAAAAAAGCCTCAGTCAGTCAGCATCAAAACACTGTTTTACCAATTTGCTCTGCTGAACCCACATATTTTTCTACCACTTGATGAATGACATTCACCAGTTCTTTTATCATACAATAATCTCCTGTCTTTGTCCTATTCTATCTCAATTCTAGTCATTTATAAAGAATGCTAACTATGGTGATACCTGCTCATCCACCTTTTCCATGAATATTTCCAGCCAAGGAACGTTGAATCCCCTCCTAGAGAACATCTACTGCCTTTACCCTATTTGCAAAAGAGGTTTGAAAATTGTCTTTCTCACCTCACAGACCAAAGTGGGCAAATACAGAGCATCATCAGGCTCCCTAAGTACCTCCCTACCATTCTCTTTTCTTTGTGCCCAGGAATCTGGCATTCCTTCCCTCCTACCTCATGTTCCCTGAGTTCAAACCCCAGTTCTTTAAGATGCTATTATGCTCAGGCTGCAGTCTCAAGTCACAAGCCCTAATACCCATGCCTCAAAAAAATATGGGCCAGAGGTGTGTTCCTATCTTTACCTAAAACTTCTCTATGCATTTCTTCTCTCTTTTTTCTGGAACCTCTTGCCTATGTGAATTTCCATCTTGTTAAGTTCTTCTGAAGTTTACATTATATGTGTTAAGCCAGCTGCCAACCGCCCAGCTCAGATCAAATAACTAAAGAACGAAGCTATAGCTTTCTGTTCTCATAAGGAATTGCTTTTTGCTCCACATTCTGCAGTATGGTGGGGGTGGGGTGGGGTGGGGGGGTTAAGATTTTTTCCCACTGAGTGAGTTTCAAGTCAGGCCAAATAATGACAATGCCTTATGCATGGGGCTCTACCAGGAAGCTGTGAGATGCATCAAATAGTAACAGTGCTCTGGAGATAGAGTTTATTTATTTATTTATTTATTTATTTATTTATTTATTTATTTGAGAGAGAGGGAGCACGAGTGGGAGGAGGGGCAGAAGGAGAGGGAGAAGCAGACTCCCCACTGAGCGGGGAGCCCAATGTGGGGCTTGATCCCAGGACCCTGAGATCCTGACCTGGGCCTAAGGCAGATGCTTAACTGACTGAGCCACCCAGGTGTCCTGAGATGGAGCTTTTTGAGGTGATCCAAACCCCAAGTCTGTCCTTCTGTAGTTGTAAGACTCCTGGTGTTCAAGACTACCATGGAGCTGGGGAGAGGGGGATGGGAGTCAGCCAAGTGAAAATGTCCCAAACATCCACTGTTCTTGCTGAGGTTTAGCAGTTTTTCTTAGATAAATGCTCTTCATTCTGTTATAATCTTTTCATTAATTTCCAGAGCTCTGTAAAAGTTGGCCAATTTTGCCCACGTTTTTGTTGCTTCTGTGGATGAACAGATATACAGAGGTTCTCAGTCCTTCATTCCCAAAGCGCCACCCCCCCCCCCACAGTAATAAAAGCTTTCTGCATTCTGAAAACAAGGAAAAAAAATTGGACCTAGGCATTAAACCTGCTCTTGTTCCCATACAAATAACCAACAAGCTTCATAGATTTTATACTTTTTATTTTCACTGAATTATTTGAAGCTTTTTCAGAGTCTTGTTTTTCATAGACATTTGATTCCAAATAACTACAGGTGAATAATTTAAATGACTGTTTTGCCACATTTGCTGTGAACTACCAGCCCTCCATTTACTGCCAGCCCCCAAGATTTTAGTGCCTTTAAAATTTAGAGAACCAATTATGGATTCCCATCCTTAAGATTTTGTTCCTCTGGCTCTAGTTCTAGGATCAATATGAGTATCTATCAGAGAAACAGAAGCACTATAAGAGTTATGCAACAAAATATTTTTAAAGGAGTTAGAAATTATACAATTGTGTAAAGAAACGGAAAAAAAAGAAATAGGAAAATGCGAGTCTAGAAATGAGACTTGAAAGATCACAAAAATGTCCCCTCAAATATTCCTCTTAAAGCATAAGTATGGTTGAACAGAGCTTTCAGGGGACTCTAAGACATCAGTTGCATCAAACAAGCAGGAAGACTCCCCAAGGGGAGGTTTGTGGAGGTGTCAATGGACATCATTGCTTATCTCTGCGGTGGTAGCCTGGGGATGCTGTTGGTACACATGGCCACCAATCAGTATAACAGCAGGACTTGGAGAGGAGAAGAGGCAGGGAGGACGCTTTCCATATCTATCTATTACACTTTGAGGGATGACCTTCATGTCTGTCATTGAAGCCTCAAACAAGTTTCATTTAGTCAACGGTAACTCAGAATCACATAGGGAAGGCATTTTAGGAAATAAAGTTCCTAGATTAACCATGCTGACGGTATAAAATATAAGCATGGGTCTCTAGTACAGAGGTGCAGTCTTTGAGCTGGGCTGGACTTGACAGGAGCCATAGCTAGTTTCTGGTTAGAGTTTGTTTTGCATGTCTTCTCTTCAGTGAGTGTTTTATTAAAGGGTGCATCTCAACTTGCACTTCTTTATAGTGGTTTTCTTTTTTTTTTAATTTTTTTATTAACATATAATGTATTATTTGTTTCAGAGGTACAGGTCTGTGATTCATCAGTCTTACACAATTCATAGCACTCACCATAGCACATACCCTCCCCAATGTCCATTACCCAGACACCCCATCCTCCCACCCCCCTCCACTCCAGCAACCCCCAGTTTGTTTCCTGAGATTGAGTCTCTTATGGTTTGTCTCCCTCTCTGGTTTTGTCTTGTTTATAGTGGTTTTCCATGACCCACACAATCAATAGGCACCTCAGCACCCAGCCCAGTACTGTCTAACCCAAGACATCTAATTTAATTAGATTTTTTTTTCACAGAAACTTTTAATAGGTACAATTATTTATTTGTTTGCTATTTACATTTCTTTAGTTTGTTGTATGTTTCCCCAACAGGAATGTTAAATTTCTCAAGGCAAATAACCTTATCCATTTCATTTATTGTTGTATCCCTAGCATTTTTAACAGTAAATGGCACTTAGTGGGAACATTGTGAATGTCTGTTACATGAATTAAATCAGAATTTATCATGTCAGGAAAAATAAAACTTTTGTTTTAATATAACTTTCAAATAATTAGGTATGAATAACAACTACAACTGATTGTGTAGTTGATTTCATGACTGGATTCTCAAAGAATATTTGTTGAAATAATGAATGAATAATGAGTAAATGTTTTCACTGCTTTGTGAACAAAAACAAAGTGAGACTCTGAATGCACACTTGGTACAAAGTAGTTAAGTATCCTCTTACTACAAAATGGCAGCAGCATAAATTTGAGGGTGGACGATGGTCTGGAAACATTGGAAACAAATCCTTCATTGCCAGGTAAAGTGGGGGCCATGGCAGTGGAATTAGTGAGGTTAGAGTAGAAGTCTAGGCTGTGACCTGGATTCAGAAAGAGGTACCATGAGACAAAAACTCAAACTTATCTCCCTTCCGCCAATATACCAGATTTAACAGAATCTAGATAATTAGAAGATAGGTCTAGCTATAATGCCTCTGGAGCTATCAGACCAGGAGACATTAGCTTACATAGTTATTGAGTTGTTTGCTTCTATTCAGATTAACCCCTGGAAGTTAATCAGGGTTGATGTCCTATTCAGCTTTGTTGTAGATTGAGCATGTAGCATACAGTAGCTTCCCAAGAGATACCCTAATAGATATTTGTTAAATAATAACTGCCCACTCCCTTCTCATAAAGTCAGGGAAGATCTAACCACCTGCAAGGCAGTGCCTTTTCACAGAGCCTTGTATTTTGGCTCCAAGTATCACGAGATCTTCTCTGCCTGAGCCATACATTGCAGTGCTGGGAGTGAAGGCTGTTTGTTTCCCTCTGGTGTCATGTCACTTCCACTTATACACCACTCCAGAGCTAACCCATCTTGCTTGGGCTTTAATTAAATAACCTTCAAGGATGAAGTACCACAGGGGGCAAGGTCGCAGGGATAGCTACAATTATTTCTTGCAGCTATTGATTTTACACTAATGATCTTAAATGATGCATAGCTCTGGATCCAGCAATCTCCCTCAGAATGGCAGGTGGGGACTTGTGCTCTGGCTCCCACAAGAGACCAGAGCAATTTGGACAGATTTAAACTTGTTGATGCTATTTCTAAGTGTGAAGGAGGATGAAAGTCTGAAATATGGAGGTTATGCAAAAATATAATAGAGGGCATGATATTAAGATGAGAGGCTTTGGAACCAGAAAGAACTGAATTCAAATGGTAGTTTTTCCATAACTGTGTGAGGGCCTGGAGCAAGTAGCTCATCACCTCTGAGTTTTGGTTTTCTCATCATTAAAATAGAGATAATGGTGTGGATTATGTATTTTTTAAAGTATAGAAGATAGCAATTTAAAATCATTACCCATTATGCTGCAGTAATTGCTCTTTACTTTTCTGCTTTTAAGGCATTAGATACATATTTCTCTCCTAGGGATATTTATCTTTTAATACTTGGAGCACCAAAAGCCTTTAAGTAGCAAAAAAATATATATATCTAATGATGGGATTAGAGACAGCCTGTTAAGGCTCTCATCCCCACTATGGTAAAATAGGAAGAACACTGGAGTTAGACTTTAAAGAACTGAGCGCTGTGAATTGTGTAGGACTGTTGAATCACAGACCTGTACCTCTGAAACAAATAATACATTATATGTTAAAAAAAAAAAAAGAAGATAGTAGGAAGGGAGAAATGAAGGGGGCGGAAATCGGAAGGGGAGACGAACCATGAGAGACTATGGACTCTGAGAAACAAACTGAGGGTTCTAGAGGGGAGAGGGGTGGAGGGATGGGTTAGCCTGGTGATGGGTATTAAAGAGGGCACATACTAAATGGAGCACTGGGTGTTATACGCAAACAATGAATCATGGAACACTACATCAAAAACTAATGCTGTAATGTATGGTGATTAACATAACATAAAAAATAAAAATGATGGAGGAAACAAAAAAAAGTGCATTCATGCATGTTTTAACTAACATAAAAGGAGTATAATTAATAAAATATATGATATAACAGTAAAAAATAAATAAATAAAAAACTGGGTTTGGAACCAAGTTTTACCCTGCTCTGTGACCTTAAGCAACTTTTTGCCCTCTGAGCCTTTTGAACTTTCTGAAAAATATGGACACTGATAGATCCCACACTGGTTGTTGTAATGATAAAGGAGATTAAAAACGTGAAAGCATTTTACTGAAACATAAGTGCTATAAAATATCAATAGACGTTATCCCACAAATAAGCCTTAGTGGTCAGAATACCTAAAGGACCAGAATTGGAGGCATTTTCATAGCTTTGCAGAGAGTATTGATTTAAAAACCACTGCTGATAATTTAGGAAATGATGTACACATGCAAGAAGGTGGTGTTTTTTCTCCTTTTCTTTGACTTCTGAAGCCAAAAGTGACCAACAATCAAGGGGTCGAAGAAATCAAACCTTAAGAGTTAGAAGATTACACTAAGAAACAAAGTTATAAAAACAATCATGAGTCATAGACAGCTCAATCCCTCTCTCTCTTTCTCTCTCCACCCCCATACCCCCTGGGATCTGTGAAGGTAGCTGCATTGTTCCACTTTATGACAGAGCATTTCATGATGAAGAATAACTCCTGTGTCAAACTGGCATTTTCTCATACCAGTTCTTCATGTTTTTTTTTTTTTTTTTTTTTTTATCTCCTAATTGTTCAAGACTATTTCCCTAGTCCTTTGGGTTGAAATACTCACACTCTATTTTACTGTTTCTGAAATTCACATACTTACTTATCTTTTACTCCAAAAAATATACATTCAGTATCTACTCTATGTACTCCTTATATGCTAGATATTAGAAGTCCCATTAAACAGCTTCAAATCACTTAGAGTTAGAAGAGGATTCGGGGGCATGAAGAAAGAATGATTAATCCTAATAGTGAGCATAAGTAAGGAATGTAACCCACACCCAGGATGTCATGGAAGGCATTTGGAAAGAAATGATGGCTAAGTTGAGGACATGGGGGTGAGGGAGCCAGAGTTGTGGTGCTAGGGATAGAGAATATGCTTTCAGGGCAAGTTTGAGAACCTTTAAATAATTTCAAATAGGTGGAACAGAGTTAGGATAAGGAAGGGAGGGTACTACATAAATGAGCGGGACAGGTTATATGACTCATGATGTGCTACCTTCTGGTACTACACTGTGATATCCACCCACACCTCCTGCCAAACGTTTCTTTTCCTGTCTGCTGGGAGTGCTATTGGCCAATAGACTTTGTGGTTAGGGAAGCGACACCTTGCTGTTCAGGGATTGCATAGCCTGTGGAGCCACCTTGCTCAACGTCATAAACCTTTTTGGGCTAGCCCATCCTTAATGGTTGGTCAGTGAGAGAGAGGATAAAAATATCGCCATATCCACCCAACTTGGGATTACTTTGAAAGGTCATTCTAGTGCCAGAGCATCCCATGAAGTGGCCAGTACTTCCCTTGGCCCTGCATCACAGCTCAACCACTCCTTCTGCTTACCCTTGCTTCCTTCACCTTCCCTCCAAAAGTTTTGATATTGAAAGCAGTGTTTAATAACTCTGTCTCAAAAGCCACTTCCCAGGGATTTCAGCCTGCTATACACATCATCACATCTCTAGGATTAGCTCATCATGCTGTGCAGCAACCCTCGTCTTACAAATAGAAAATTGAGACCCAAAAAAGGAAAGTAATTTGTCAAAGAACCACTGTTAGTCATTGGCTGAATAGGTTCTAGAATCCAGGTATCTGGGCCTCTAGTTCAGTCTTTCCCTATAATGGAAACATTTGCCATTGGTTTGCAACTTCTATGAACTGGAGAGGGAGGACTTTGCAAGTTGACCATATCTCCCCTTGCCAGCGTCCTCTCTCATTACTGTCTCCTCACCTTCTCTGCTATAAGTGTAACAACCTATTTTCAAGTCTCCCAGTGTGGGTGATGAGTTATTTCAGTCTTCATTATCTGTGAATAATCCTTCAGCTAGAGTCCCAGTCCCCTGCCCATTGGCTGCCTGGCTGCACATCTAAAGCAAGAGTTTATCCATGGAGTCTCTTGCCTCCCCTGGGCGGAATTAGACAAATTTGCCAACTCTTTTGTAACCTCATAATATACATAAATCTTATAGAACATACTCTATCTTTTCTTACATTTTCCCATTCTAGGCTTAGAGTTCCTGAAAACCTTGACAATGCCCCCCCCCCACCTCATTTCTATATCTGCATCACTTAGGACAATGAATAGAAAAAAAATAAATAGAAGAAATTATAAGTGTACAGAGACTTCTGGGCATATGAGCTCTTCAAAATAAATTATGATTGTGCTGATAGTAGTAACGGTTACAGGAATCATGAATATTTGAAAGAGCATAACAATATTAAAGAACTTTAATAAATATTTTGTACTATTAAGAAATATCATCCAGAATGTGAGAAAGATGTGGAAAAGGATGACTCTATGTCTTTTCAAAATTATACCAGAGTATTATCTAACAGGTCCACCTAAGAATCATTTACTTTTCTCCTAAGTGAATGCACATTTGATTGACATGCTATTTAGTATTTATTAGAACCATGAGTCTGTAAAATTACACATTATGAGATGTGTTTTTCTGGTGTAAAAGATATCTATAAAGCTTATGGATGTATTGCTCTGTAGTAATCTTACTCCAATGTTCTTTCTTCCAGTGCCTGTTTTTACTCAGTGTCTCTAATTCTCCTTTGAACTAACTTTACCATTCTGCTGTTTCTTTCATTAATGAGTTAAACCTTTGACATATGTTCACTATATGTTTGTATATGAGGCATGTTTTTCACTTTTTGAAAATTACACTTTGACGGTCCTTGATGTGAGATGAGCAAAATAGAGGTACCTAACCTAATTATACAGATGAGAAACTAAGACTTAACAAGTTGAATTACCTAGTGCAAGATTTTAGTAGTATGTAATGGTGGCAGGTTTCAAATCTAGTTCTCTTGACTTCAGCACTTGTGTGTGCATATGAGAATCTTAGATATGGTTGGGAATGTGTCAGATGGTAGGAAGCTAGTTCTCAGAAGAGAAGTAGGTGTTAGAGTGTTGAAAATATATGCTACTGAGTTTGTGGTTTTGCCAGTTGTTGGCCCTGATAAATAATCTAAGAAACATTTCAAGACCACATTCTCCCCCTTGTCTTTAAATTTCAAGTCTTAGGCTGCTATGTTGGTGCTGAAATTTAACAATTTTTCTACAGTCATTTTAACAAGGAGTCCTGGAGTGTATGAATGTTAGTGGGAGAGTAAGAAAAGAAAGAGAAAGAGAGAAGGAAATCTGCGATCTGTCTTGTATAATAATAGTGTATATTTATCGCTCTGTTTTTCCTGAGGGACTTTTCTATGAATGACACAGAAAACAAGGTAGGGTTTTGTAAGTGAGATTTGTGGGTGATGGGCTGAAAAGATAGATCCTAAACCAATTAAGCATCATTTTTTATGAGAAATGATGCCTTTATGAGATTTGCCCTGTCACTTGAGAAGAAAAACAAATCTTTGTAATTTTTTTATTATATCTTTGATCGACTGAAGAGATTTATGTTTATTCAACCTGTTCCCCAGGGATGAAGGTCAGAGTGGGATGAAGGTCTATGACATTCATGTAATTAATATTAGATAAATGTCATGTGTCTTTAGAAATGTGGAAATAGTTTTTCAGCCCAAGTAGCTCAACATCACTTCACATGCAGATACTAATTAAAGTATATACCATGCATAAAGGTGCTACAGGGAACATCAACTCCATGCCTTGTGCCTTATTTTTTTAAGACTTATTTATCTACTGTATAGAGGCGGGAAGGGGCAGAAAGAGTGATAGAATCTCAAGCAGATGCTCCACTGAGTGTAGAGCTCTAGGCAGGGCTGGATCCCAGAACCCTGAGATCATGACCCAACCCAAAATCAAGAGTTGGATGGTTAACCAACTGCGCCATGCAGGCGCCCCTCAATTGTGCCTTATGAAGTATCTGGAACATGGTATTCCATTTAACTGTAGAGCGATATCATGATGTACTGGGAGTAATTCCATTTGAGCAATGATGGAACTGAGGCTCAGAGTTTAAGCACCTCATGCATAATTATAAAACTAGGAAGTGATTACACTAACAAATCTGTAATATCTGCTCCCAAGCTCAGGAAAGCCTGCTTCTTCCTCTGCTGAGAATTGGGAGGGGAACCATGGAGAGGTGAAGAAAAAAAACATCATCCTAACAAGTCATTTCAGCTGAAGTGACCTAATGCCTCAAAATGGTAAAAGGTGTATATTCATATATCCTGATCTGTCTTAAACCCAAACTTGATTCTTCCTGTGTATTAACAGGTACCCACATAATTATCATGTATTTCCTCTCTCATCATGCATGGTTCAAATGCTCAATATATACCAGGCAATGTGAAATAATACAAGTTGTGTAGAATATATTCTATGCAATAGCATGAGGGTAATTTGGTAGAATACACTGGAAACAATGTAATCCAAATGTATTAAAAATAAAAATTTAGAGAAAAATATGCCAGGAAAATTATAACCAAAATTAATATTATAGCAATATTAATAACAGATAAAATAACAGATAAAAATCTAAGGGAAATTTATTATGCACAAAGAACAATGTTTTATACTGGTAAAAATAATGAATAATCCACCATCAAAATAATCATGGGTATATATGAACTTAACAGGATAGGATAAAATAAATACAAAGAAACAAATAATGGACATTTAAGGATAGATTGACAGATACAAGGAGGGATTAAACACACACTCTTTAGAAACCTCATTAAGCAGAAAACAATATTAAACATACACATGATTATAAATACATAATTAATAATTTGATATGACATGTAGAACGTGCCTCCAACCAAAAGAATTGCTGATAGATTTGAATTAGGTCAATATAGTACTGATACAGTAATAGAAGTCTATTGGAGCTGAGGAGAGAAGCATGCATATGTGGAAATTTGAAGTGATGCAGCAAATCAGTGGTGAACAGGTAGATTTAAATACTGGAAAATTTGGCTTTCTGTTTAAGAAAAATAAGTAAATTGGTACTTATTTTACGTACAAGCCAAATATACATTCCAGATGGATTAAAAACTGAAGCATGGAAAGTGAACCAAACAAAAAAAGCCAGAACCTTAAAACTTGCAGAGAGATTTAGAACAGAACATCTGTTTGACCTCGATATAGTAGTATTTATAAAATTATGCACAAAAAGCATGAAACATGAAGGGAAGGGTTGACAAATTTGAATACTCAATTTTTAAAGACACATTTACAATCCTTTAGCAGAAGCAGACAAAACGGTAGCTTCTAGAATATGCAATGTAAATAAATAATGACAAACCGCTCAACAGGAAAGTTCAAGGTATTTGAACAAGACATTCACAGAGGGCATAGAAAATATTCAATAAATTCATCATCAAAAGATGTCTTTATCCTCTTCCCCAGAACCTGTGAATGTTGCCTTATATGGCACAAGGGACTTGCACAAGTGATTAGTTGAAGGATTTGAGATGGAGAGATTATTCTGGATCATCCAAGTCAGCCTACTGTAATCACAGTCCTTATAATCCTATAAATTTTCTTATAACTCCTATAGTGATTATATAGAAAAAAATCCTTTAAATTTTTCAGTTTCACGAATTTATTTTCCTAAAATTCTAGAGGCCAGAAGTCCAAAATCACTTTCACTGGGCTAGAATGTCAGCAGGGTTGATTCCTTTCTGGAGTCTCTATGCGGAATCTGTTTCCTTGCCTTTTCTAGCTTCTGTAAGCCACCTGCATTCCTTGGCTCATGAGCCCTTCTTCAGATCATTCGAACCTCTTGCTTCCATTATCACTTCTCCCACTCTTTCCTTTGATCCTCTTGCCTCCTTCTTCTTACTGAGAAAATCAAGGAGATGATGCATGTAATCTATCTTTGACTGGCACGTAGTGGGAAATTAACAAATATTGCCATTAGTATTGCTATTAGCATTTCCACTATGATCAAGGATTGATGAAAAACAATTGCTCATTCATACACTAAAAAGGGATAGAAACGAAGGATATGGTAGGAGAAAGTACTATATCTGAAGTGAGCAAACTTTTAATGGAATTTAAGAATTGTAGATGCACATTAGAATAGGCAAAGGAGATGGAGGTTATTAAACATTCCTCTCTCCCCTTTGTTACCCATCCCAAGAAGAATTTATAATCTGGTCAAATCTTGGATATATTTACTGGCCAGAAGGATGGTTGTCTGTGTTAAAATTTTCTGTGTTCTTTCTCCTCTTCCATGCGCATGCCCTGAGTATTAAGATGATCTATGAATAGAGTATCTCTATAGTTACCATCTGAACCAGGACAACTTTAAAAAGGAAAGAAGCATTATTAAAAATTATAGTGGGCCAACAGTTTACATTGGGATTGTCTCAGTCATAGCAGAGTGTATAGCCACCCTAAAAGTGTGGAGATATTTGTCTTTTCTTGCATGTGGCCAATTTGTACCGTATGTGGTGTTCTCTGTGCTACATGTTTCACCAAGACTACAAAAGTAATAAAAAAGAACTGGAACCTGACCTCATCATTTTTCTCTTCATTCCAGTCTCATGTAGCTGACACTCTGCATTACTCAAAGTTTGAAATAAGTCTGGCCAGCTTTCTTTCTCTTTCCTCACTTGCATTCACCTTGACTGTTCTAATCTATTGAGACCTGTGTATGCATACAGAGGGAAGGACAGAACCCGTAGGCCTGGACTCTAGCCAAGCTAACCAAAATATCCTGCATAGGGCAATGTAGCTAATGATGAAATGTTTCTTTTGCCTCTGTCCCTGTGTATTCCTATCTGGGGGACACTATAGGGATAGAAAGAATTTGTACTATACTGCATATAATAAATAACATCTGTTGTTCCCCCGACCACAAATACCTTCTTAATACTATTGAAAACATTCATTTCAAATGGTCAAGTTAAATGCTAAGCTTTCCCACTAAATATTAGGACATCTCACTTAAGTTCCGTGTCTCTCCTTTCTTGTGTGCATGGGTGTATGTGTGTGTACATATTATTTTATATGTAAAACTTATATGTAATATTAAAATATTTTATTTTCATCATTGTATTATTTATATTTGAGTATGTTATATATTATTCTGTATATAAATTTTACATAGAATATTATGTATTGTGTATGCATCCATGTATGTATGTGTGTATACATGTATATATCATCTATTATTGTAGTTTTTTTCTTTTTTTTTAAAGATTTTTTATTTATTTATTTGAGAGAGAGAGTAAGAGAGAGCATGAGAGGGAGGAGGGTCAGAGGGAGAAGCAGACTCCCCACGGAGCGGGGAGCCCGATGTGGGACTTGATCCTGGGACTCCAGGATCACGACCTGAGCTGAAGGCAGTTGCTTAACCAACTGAGCCACCCAGGTGCCCAGTTTTTTTTTTTTTTCTGCTTGTGCTGCCAGCACTATTCTCACTGGTTCATTTTTCCATCTATCCACCAATCTATCCATTTTTTTTTTTGTATAATCAAATGTTACCTTTTTTCTCCTGCACTCTGACACTGATGGTATTTTTAATACCCTTTCTACAGACTTTCTCATTTAGAGAGCTAGTACTTGTGATCACTTTAGGAAGACGCTACAACAGAAACAACAAAGTTGAGGCAGTGACTGCTCAAGATCTCGGACTGAATTTTTGACATCTGAGAATCTGATCTATGATGTCTGATTCCCTCCCTTTATAGGGTGGTAACAATAATCTTGTTGTTTTCTTGTTTTGGATTGTTTTTGGTAGGAATGTGTAACTCTCTAACAGTATCCTGTTCTGCTCTGATCAATCACATAGTAAAATTGCATGCCTAAGGATTTCAAGTCTGGTACTTCTTTCCAACAGATTCCTATCAGCTACTAATTCTTCCAGCATTTTACTGAATGCTTTATATTTGCCAGGCAGGATAACAGGCACTGTGGTAACAATGGGAATTGAATAGATTCAGCCTGTGCCCTGTGCCCTCAATGAGCTAGTAGTCTAGTGGAGATGAGAGACAGATTAATAGAAAAAAAAATACCGAAACAGGATGGGTTGGAAATGGGGGGGGGGGGCAGGAAAAGCTTTCTTGACAATTTGCTGCTCCCCCCCTTTTTTTGAAGGCAAAGTACTTGGTAGACAGGAATACAAAAGCCATTCTGTGGGCATGGCATTTGATATTCTGCCTTCACCAAAGGGCTAGAAAATCAGTTCAGGTAACACGTGTTTTCCCTCACTAAATCTTTTATCCTTAGACTGAAATTACCTTATTAAAATCAGGGTTGGATCATAGGTCCCTGTATTATGCTTTTCTACAGGGAAGACCCCAAAGACACAGCTGTAGCCTCAAAGTCTTTCTAGTCATTGCTTTTCCAGCACCAGAATGCTCTGGAAGGGATAGAAGGTTAAATTATTCCATGTTATTTGTCCCTTTTCCTGGGGGGGGGCAGGGAGGTGAAAAGGTTTTGATTTTTATTTTCAAATCTGTTCAGATCTTTGATCCCTAAGGGGTAATGTACAGTTGGATTTTCCTACACAAATCTTGGGCCTGGCCTTGCCCCAGGCTATTTTAGGGTAAGCTGAAGATCCATTTGTCCCTGACAGGACTAAAACTTACTGGTATGAGGTCTAGAAAATAATTATAGAGAAATTAATTTTCAAGCAGTGGAGGGACTCAAATTACCCACTGGTTTTCTGCACAAATGTTATTACTGATATTATATATATGTAATACACATATATATAATTGTATAATATACCATAGTAATATTTTATACTTTAATTTACAGTGTACCCAGAGCATTTACCTAAGAGTTCTCATGTTATATTCATAGCAAACATAGGAGCAAGTATTTGCTACCCCATCTCCAAATAGGGAGACTGGAGTTTGTGGAAAATAATCAATTAGCTCATTGCCGTATAACAAATTTGTGTTTTAACATCTTGAATCTAAAACCCGGGTTTCTTTAGGTCCATATGCCTCTGTAGTCACATATTTATTTAAAGTAATTTATGCAAAGCTAAACAATAATGAGGATTTTTATTAGACAAATTTAATTTATCCTTGAGAAATACTCAAATAAATTTCAGAAAATGCATGATTTTTTTTCTTATGATTTCTATTGTGTAAACATGGACACTGATAGCACATCTTCTTCAGTATTTGCAAATAGCTCATTGGAAGGCATAATCTGTTTTGCTTTATTATTTTGGCATATCTTGTCCCAGCAGCAAAGCTCCGTACAGTTGGTATATATACATATAGACAGTGATGTTATTGTCTGTGCAGCAATAGGATTCTCAATGAGAAAGGAAATTAAAAAGCAACAGGTGATGAAAACAGAATGATTACATCTTCTCTGGGTATAAACACTGGCAACACCTGATAATCCGGAAAGACATTTAGTTCTGTCCAATAAATATTTGTATCTGTCCAATGGAACCATTTTTCATTATTTCTGAAGTAGTCGTGACCAGATTTTACATATAAGTTTAATGCTTATTAAGAAAATGAATATGAAAGCTCTGGAAATATTGCACAAAACTCCCTTAAGTGGTTTTGTTTAAACTCTTCTTAAAGCTGTAGAAAATTATTTTGCTGCTTCCCTTTGAAAATGTGTCCATTGCAAAATTTAAAGCTACTCCCTTGTACCCCCAAAGAAACACTAACCACTTGGCTCCATGTAAAGAAGACTAGGCACTGAAAATATGACTTGGTGGGCGCCTGGGTGGCTCAGTTGGTTAAGCGACTGCCTTCGGCTCAGGTCATGATCCCGGAGTCCTGGGATCGAGTCCCGCATCGGGCTCCCTGCTCGGCAGGGAGTCTGCTTCTCCCTCTGACCCTCCTCCCTCTCATGCTCTCTGTCTCTCATTCTCTCTCTAGCAAATAAATAAAATCTTTAAAAAAAATTGAAAATATGACTTGGTGTGTTATTTGAGCACGTAGAAATACTTATGGGAATCCAACAGACTAGTATGTCGGTCCTCTGTCCTCAAAAGCAATCAATTCAGTTTCCTTATATAGTATGTTCCTATTAACCTCTCTAGATGGGCAGGGGGTCTGGTATCAGCACCAAAGGTCCTAAAATATAAGTTCTTTGCTTTGTCTTCTTATATCATATCCCTCCACTAGTTCAAATGAGGTGGCATCTCTCTTTCTCTCTGACTTACCAGTAGGAGATGGTAGAAGTTCACAAAGCAGAAGCACATCACTAGGTTGTGTTAGTCCCTGAAGCAGGTACTCAGTGATTAAGGCCCCTCTTTCTTAGCCTTCACATGCTGTAGAAAAATAGAGACCTACCATGTTCCGGGTCCTTTCTGTATTGTATTTCATATACTAGCCATAGCAAGTGGAAATGTAGGTGTAATTATTACCATTTTAGAGATAAGGACACTGAAGTTTAGAAAGGTTAGGTTATGTGACTCATGTCACCCAGCTCGAGATGGGGCTGGACTTTGAACTCCAGTCATCCCTAGCACCTCACACAGCTCATACATGTAGTTGATGCACAAATATACGCGCAGTAAATAAACATTTTTGTGTGTGTGTTCTTCTCACGTCTCACTTGTTAAGGCTTTCACTGGCAGTTGTGCCCATGCGCTGAGCCTACTCACAAAGCCAGGCACTTGTACGAACAGCCTGATGCTGACTTGATGCCAAACTCTGGGATGGTGCGTTTACTCTGAGGCTAACATCCTTTGTGTCTGGCAGGGGGCAAGGGCACCTCTGTGCACACCCTAGCCTTTAAAGGCTGGGCAGAGCCACTCTGTTTGCCTAAGCTTACTTCACAGGATTGGCTCTGTCTATGAAATTAGACTGTGAAAATGGGGGCTTTTACTCAGTGGTGTTTGAAAATAGAAGAGAGAACATACCTACCTCTAACTGAGGGTGTCTGCAGTGCTTCACAAGACAGATCATCCTTTAGCTGAGCCCAGGAGATGGAGAAGTTTAGTAGATTACAGTGGTCTAATGTAGTTCAAAATGTTTGAGCCCTGTGCACAAAAGATTAAATTCTAAATCCCAGATCTTCCATTTAGAGTTTGTAGCCTAGTTCAAGTCACTTGAATTCTTTAAGTCTCAGTTTCCCCATCTCTAACATGAGGGTAAAAAGATGAACTTTTCAGGGTTTATGTAAGCATTAAGATGATGTATAGGCCCTCTCACTTTGGCTGGATTATATACAGTAAATACAATTTTGGTGTGGTTATTATCAGTGAAAAAATACAAATAAAATGGAAAGAAATGCAGAGGTGCAGAGGGAAGGGAATCATACCATGTGAGGAAAACAATGTTACTCATGCTTTGTTTTTAAGTATAAAGTCCTAAGAAAATATATTTGTTGCTTTTGCATATATGTTAATTATCTAACAAAACCGTAAGTTCCTTAAGGAAGAGAGATGCTTCATGCTTCTGCTTAGCCCATGGAATTTTATCTAATTTACTTTGCTTTATATTTCCAGCTGGTTCTCTAGGTTTTGAGAAAGGTAGTATTTCATGATGAAAATAGCAAACGCTTTGAAGGTGAACAAAGTATCCATCACTCCTTACCTCTGGGACCTTGAACAAGATGCTAAACTTTCTGAACTTCAGATTTCTTATTTATGGACTGAGAACAATAATACTTCACAGAGTTATTTTTATGGAGTTAGATATATAAAAGTTGCTAACATATTCTTGGCACATAGTTCATGCTCCCTATATGATATAATAGTAATATAGGAATAATGGTAGTAGGGGTAGTTGCACTGCTTTGGAACACTCAGTGGTACCTAATCATCTTATATCATTCTCTGTACAGCAGGATGTCTGTACAGATTCAATGTGTTAGAGACTTCTAGTGCATATGCAAATCTTGCTCCTTTTCCTCCTGTGCTCCTGGACTAGTATTACATATCCTTAACCCCTTGCAATTAGGCAGGGCAAAGTGCTAGTTTTGGCCAAGGAACTACACACAGAATCTATGTGTTTCACATTTAGGCAAAAGTTAAAAAGAACCAGCAGGTGAACCAACGATTCTCTGCTCATGCTGTAGTCATGCTGAAGTCATCATCACCTTTATCCAGATGGGGCAACTATAAGATAGTGGAACCTCCCTTAGATTCTGAATGAAACAGAACCCTAGACAATCCCAGGGTCCTGGGATCGAGCCCTGCATCAGGCTTCCCACTCCGGAGCGGGAAGCCTGCTTCTCCCTCTCCCTCTGCCCCCGCTTGTGTTCCCTCTCTTGCTGTGTCTCTGTCAAATAAGTAAATAAAATCTTAAAAAAAAAAAAGGGCCTTTATGGACAATAATTCCCTGGTGACTAACCTAAAAGTAAAGCGATAATTTATTTCAAAAGTAATGAAAATGAAATAGTTCTTGTTTTGTGAATCCTAGAAGCATAAGGCAGACAGTATAATCTTAAGACCTGATAAAGAGTTTAGGTGTTTTGAATAGATTATTACAGATAAAATTGAGTTCCAGTTGTCTTTTATTGAAAAAATACTTCAGATTTAAAGGAATTAATTAATTTTTTCCTTGGTGCTTGGTTATGAAAGCAGTGTCTCAGTTGGCCTTTCTGAATGGTGATCTCAAATAAATAAGTAAATAAACCAAAACCCCAACAACTTAAGAAAGATTGGAATTGAAGTTTCTTTCTCTTTAACGGGCACTTAAATACACAGTGGAGTGGGTGTGATGTGGTGACTGCCTACTGCTCTGCATCTGTCACACTTGCTTCTAGCCCCCCATTTGTCACTACCCTCTTGATGGGTGTCCTTAAATAAGTAATCTACATTAAAAGACAGTATCACCTAGTGGGTAAAAGCCTGAATCTTGGAGCCAGACTGCCTAATTCACATTTTATCTCTGTGGCTTATTAGCTGTGTGACCTTAGGCAATTGACTTAAAAATCTCTATTCCTCCGTTCCCTTATTGGTAAAATGGAGATACTAATAGTAAATATGCTGTAGACTTTTTGTGCAAATTAAATGAATTAAAACATCTGAAGCACTTATAAAAGTACCAGGCATGTGCATAATAACATTTCAGTAACTATTAGCTTTTTATATTATCTGTGTCTTTCTGGGACTCTGTTTTATTATCTATAAAATAAGATGATTGGACTAAATGATCCATTAAAGTTGTGTTATTTATTTTTTTTCCTTCCAAGAATGAAGGTTCCTTGAGTTTAGGGCCTATGACTGTATTTATCCCATTATAGTGAAAATAACCTAATGAATTCCAACACAAAAAACACTCAATAACTATTCATTAAATACATGTATCAATGAATTTATGATAACAGCTACCACTTATTGAGAATTTAAACATGCCATACTCTTTTATAGATGCTATTATCTTAAATTCTTGCAATGAGCCAGTTAAGTAAGTACTGTTATCACCTCATATTACAGATGAAGAAATGATATAAAAAATGTTAGATAATTATTTCAAGGTCGCATAGTTTAATGAGTGGAGAGCAGTGGAAGAATGGGACTTAGATTTTAGATCTGTCTGATTTCTAAGTTCTTAAGTGAAACAATTTTTTCTTTAAGTACCTTTATGAAGACAATTTATGATATAGCTGTGGAGTTGATCTAGAAAGCCAAAGTCAATTCTTGAAATAGTGCTTTCATTACTCACTGTTCTACAAAATGGCAGTCACTTCTGTACTTGTCTGTGCCACCCGTGAAGGAATGAATTTTTTTGAGAACTAAGAATGTGTTTATTTTGTCTCAGTACAATGCCTAACACATTACAGGTACTCAGTATTGTTAATGGATAAAGAAGTGAATAGTAATTAGGAACCTGGTGGTTGCTGAGGAAGGCTTTGATAGGTTAATACATTTCAAATGTTGTTTATATCAAATTACCAATGTCATGATTAGATTTGACTCTATGCCACGTGTCTTATCTATTTTATTTGCTCAATCATCACACAAATATGTAAGGTGGGGACTATTAACTTAGTTTACAGATGAGAGTATAAATACTGAGAACTCAACCGTGATGCTAAGTTTTTTGGATCTTAACTCCTAGTTTTTCTACCACATCATGTTAGCATGCAAAAAATTTTTTTTTAATTTAAAGGAATATTTAGAGTACCTTTGGGTTTCTCCATTATTATAGCTCTCTTGAGGGTTGTACACTTCTCGGGGAGGTGAGGGCACAGAGAGTTGTAGTGCTAAGAGTAAGCAATAGCCAACATGTACCTTCATATTATTTTTATTTCCTCCATTCTGTCGTTGAGCCAGTCTTGGATTAATAATTTTTGAAAACTGTCACCCTCTTTGAAGTGGGCACACATTTAAGTGCCTTAATTTACCAGCATCTTGGAGCTATTAGCATTTTGGGGGGAAGCAAAGAATTCCCACTTCTCTCATAAAGTAATTGGTGAGAGACTGTGCAAGTTGTGTGAAAGGTTTGGGGTGCCTTGCAAAAGCTATTCAGGGTGACCTACCAGGTGGGTGAGGTGGTAGTATCCATAATCTGTGATGACTCCCACACTCCCCTAGCAGTTCAGCTCAGCCTGGTGACAGCTGGCAGGAGTTCAAGATCTCACTGTTACAGACAGGCTGTTCTAAATTGAATGGATCAATGCCTTGATTAAAAGCTAGAGATGCAAGCCAGTCAGGGTGGTCAAAATGTTTGGTCCATTGACATTTTCCTATAAACCATTGAATCATTTGCTCAATAGACCAGACTTCTGGGTTAGAGAATAATAATTATGGTGGGCCAATTGGTAATGGATTCTCTCAACCAGCTCCCTGGGAACTTGTGGGACTATTTTTAAAACAGCACAATTGGAACGCTCCACTCCAGTGCTTCACAAAATCGTTCTTGGAGTGTGAGATAATCTGGCTTAACATCGAACAGAAATGGCACATTAATGTGGATCCATTCTCTTGGCACTGAACGCACTTTGCCAGAAAAAAATGGCAAACTGATTTTGAGAAAAGATTTACAGACCTATAGATGAGTAACTGTCTTGCTTTTTTTTTTTCTTTTCAAGCAAAACACTGTGTAATTAAGGGAGAATATGAATACTGAATTACATTTTAAAATAGTTTTGCTGTACTATTCCTTTCCTTACGATCTGTTGAAAGGAAATAGCATTTCTGTTTCTTGAGATGATATGTATCTGAACAAATCATAAAGCCAGGACTTGGTTTATGTATAAAGCTAACGAATGCCAGCACCAAGTCCCATTGACTAGATATCAGTGTAATGTATGTTTCTGCAGGGAGTTTTAGTTTCTTTAATATTACCCTCTTCCTTGTTTAAGTGGAAAACATTCTCTGAAAGCTGGATGCCAGTTCTTTAATATGATTTGAGAATATTTCTGACACAGGCATAAAGGGCTCCTCTTCTCTCCCTATCTGGCCATTCAAGATTAGAAAGATGTTACTCAGATTCTGTATTTCCTTATATCAATCTCTTTTTAGTCTCAAAGTGTCTTTCCATGGTTTACCTAATACTTCCAAAGAATACATGTGCTTTTATATGGAATGATTCACTAGGCACGTGAACCAGGTTATCAATCTTGGCATCATGAATAGTAGGAAGACCTTACCATTCATGTCTCCTCACATGATGCAAAAAGAAGTAATCAATATCTCTACATAGTATTCCTACCATGACTGTTTAACTTGACTTTAATGATGAGGGAACACATATTCAGAATGTGACAAGATCTGATTTCCTAGCTGTAAGTACCCCTATGTCAAGGAGAACACTTTTTGTTATGTTTCATTCTACCCATGACAAATGCTTGTGATTCAGTAGTTTTAAACCAAGCTTCAAGGGTACCTATTACTTTGACAGTAGCTTTATTCCTGGATGCTTTTTCCTTCCTTAGGCTATAAAAGTCACTGCTCTTGTCTATTCAGTTGATCAAGTGCACAGACTGCTATAAGGTGGCAAATTAGGTTGCTTTATTTTTTTCTTAAATAATTATTTTAATGGGTTCCAATGTGAATTTTGGAATTGACAATGGGAATCACCAGTGCCAGGTAACATTACTCAAGAAAAATTGGTATGTCTCAGGGATCCATAGGAGTGTATTATTGGGATATATCCCAAGAGCATGTCTGCTATAGAAAATAATAAGTCTTGTAAGAATGGATTATGTCAATTCTGAATGTTCATAGAGCTAAACGATGTCTCCTGGTGGTTATTTTTGTGACCTGACCTTATTTTCCCCAAATGGGCAATTACTTGCAGTCAGAAATTTTGTTAACTTTTTTTGTACTTCCATTTCCATAAAAAAGGCGGCTAAATAGTCTTGTTGAATTAATGGATCAGGGGGGCTGAGACAATGAATGCGGCTAGGGGCATATTCACAGTTTTCCTGTCACTGTCTGTTGGAAAAGTTTCCATGACTTTAATCAGATTTCTTCATTTGGTAGGGATCATTTACGAGAGACACCAAATAAAAAACATATCCATTAGATTTCCCCTGGGGAGACAATTTTGGAAGTTGTAATTTTCCACTCTAAGTATGAACAGCTTCACCATGAAAAGAAGGCTTCACATGGATAATGACAATAATGCAGTTTAATTTTTAAGGTGCCCAGCCTGAAGGCCTCCTAAATGGGAAACAGATGTGCTGTGCATCTTCACTTTTTCTCCAGCAATACAGCCAGTAATAGACATCTAGGGCATCAGACGAGGCTGGAAGAATACCCCTGTCTAATGACCTGGGCCACAATATCCAGCAGAGAAAAAATCATGTTCAGTAATGTTTACCAAACACTTAGGATACCACCTCAGTAGGCATTGTTTTACTCAAACCTCACATCAACACTACAAATTTGGTCCTATTGTCACCTTCATTTTGTAGTTAAGAAAAATCAGTCTTAATGAGATTAAGAGAATCATCTGATGTCACAAATGTTAAATGCATAACAAACAGTCTCACCTAGAGACCATGATCTTAAGTGAAGGAAACCACCAAACCATATGAGTATTTATTGAGTTTTCACAGGTTGATTTTCATACATTAGTCTAAGCCTTTATGACAGCCCTCAAGGTAAACATCATAATCAGTGTAGACAGGTGGAAACTGAGATTCAGAGACATGAGGTAACTTACCACAGTTATTGTTCTGGTAATTGGCTAATACTTGCACACTCAGTGTGTCACGTCCAAAACAGTGTCCTTTAAACTGTATCAGACTGCTTCTGTTTGTTGCTTATTGAGGTTTTCTCTTTTTGTTTGGCTTCCTCTTATGCTTCTAATTTATATAAAATGGCATAAAATTATGCGAAATATTTGTGCCTAAATTTCTATCATAGATAATTCTAGGGTGATCAGGAAATATGACCAAAGTGAATGGAATTTTTGTCAAACTTGGGAGAAAAAAATAATCCCAGGTTCCAGTGATAATTACCACAAATTGACCTAATCTTAAGCTTTTATTTTATTTTTTTAAAGATTTTATTTATTTATTTGAGAGAGAGAATGAGACAGAGAGAGAGAGCATGAGAGGGGGGAGGATCAGAGGGACAAGCAGACTCCCCGCTGAGCAGGGAGCCCGATGCGGGACTCAATCCCAGGACTCCAGGATCATGACCTGAGCCGAAGGCAGTCGCTTAACCAACTGAGCCACCCAGGCGCCCCAATCTTAAGCTTTTAAATCAGAATATTGCATAAGTGGCATGGACTGTGTCTTACACTATTCTGTCTAAAGTATTGCTGTAAACCACTATGGCAGAGATTACTTTTCCCTCCATATACAATCTTTCTTTCTTCCTTTAGTACTAGAAGTCCTCAACCACCACACATGGGGTTGTTTATATGGCAGGTCACATGATGCTCCAATAGATACAGTTCCAAGCTCCTCTTGCAAATGGCATGATCATGTGAGCAAGTTAATCCCATGGAATGAAAGCAGAAGGGCTTAATTCCAATGCCACATCTGGAATAGAAAAATGCTTTTCCTGCATTTCTTCTCTGCCTCTTTCTTTGTTGTGCTAAAAGAGAAAGTTGTGTTGGGAAGCTAGGTTCAACTTTGCAGATGTGAGAAAATCACCTTAATGGAATAGTGAAGTGACAAGATCGAAGGGAACTGGATTCCTGGACAAACTCATGGAGCAGAACTGCCCACCTGCTGGACTCTCTACTTCTAGGCTGAGAGAGAAATAAACATTTATTATGCTTAAGGTACTGTATTCTGAAGTCTCTTTGTTGCATGAGCTTAGTATATATACTATTACATCAGTGTTTACTGAAATAAAAAAAAAATCAACATCTATTATCTGAATCAAGAAAGTTTTAAGAATTATAAGCTGTTTTATATAGTAGTCTCTATATTTCCTAGAAGACTCATGAGGACATATTACATAATATTATGGGCTGAATTGTGTCCATCCAAAATTCGTATGTTGAGGTATTTACCTCAGAATATGACTATATTTGGAGATAGGATCTTTAAAGAGATAATTAAGGTTAAGTAGAATCATTAGATCTAATCTAATATGACTGGTATTCCTATAAGAAGAGATTAGGACACAGAAACACACACATACTCACAGAAGGAAGACCTTATAGTGACAGAGGGAGAAGACAGCCATTTACAAGCCAAGGAGAGAGGCCTCTGAAGAAACCAATCCTACCGACACCTTGATCTCAGACGTCTATCCTTCAGAATTGTGCAAAAATAAATTTCTGTTGTTTAAGCCACTTAGTCTGTGGCACTTTGTTATGGCAGACATAGGAAACTCAAAAGAGGCTTGGAGTCTCCCAAGAACTCCAAAAATATGGGCAATAAAGTGTCCTTGTGAGAGTGGCATTAAAAAATCAACATATACGGTGATGGGTATTAAGGAGGGCCCGTATTGCATGGAGCACTGGGTGTTATATGCAAACGATGAATCATGGAACACTACATCAAAACCTAATGATGTATGGTGACTAACATAACATAATAAAATAAAATTAATAAAAAATCAACATATAAGGGATGAGAGATGAGAAATCAATCATGTAAGGAAGTGTAAATCATGTAAGGACCTATTATTTAGTGGGACAATTCTATGAGTTGGGAATAAAGCAATGTCCAGGACAGATTGAATCTAGCAACCCACTATTTCCTGGTGCTCAAATTTTTATTTAAAAGAAAAACAATCAGGATAAAGAGTGGTATGTTGGGGAAGAGTAATCTACTTCATTTTGGGCATTTCAAGCAGGGTATCTTTGGGCAGCAGTCTTTATGTTGAGACCTAATGACCAAAAAAAAAAGAAAAAGAAAAAGTGTCAACCATGCAAATTGGGTGGGGGTGGCTGAGACTTTCAGACATATGCAAAAGTACCAAGACAAAAACTGAGATTGTCTTGTCTATTGAACAGGCTCCGGGTAGCCCCACTCCCAAGGCATAGGGCAGAAGCTATATGGTTTGACACTGAGGCAATGCCCACTTCCAAACTTTTGGAACTGAGGAGGTAACCCTAATGATCTCCAAGTCTGGTTCAAGGTCATTAGTACCGTGTGTGAATTCTTGAAGAATTTTGCATGTTCACAGCCAAATAGCCCTATTGGTCCAGTCCTGTAAAATCCAAGAAGTCTGAGAGCCTTTCTTCATTTCCTTCTGTCTTCATCCCCTTCAACCCAAACTGGCAGTGTTCCCACTGGGCTGGCTGATTAGGTTCACACCTGCACTAACCTCCTTATCAAATGACTGGTCCACCATTACCTTAGTGTTCTCTTTGAAACATGTTTTTCTCATTTTTTGTAATATGGAAGGTTGAGAATTTTCTAAATCTTTAAGTTCCACTTCTCTTTTGCTTAACAATTTTTTCTTCGATTTATTTCTCTGGGCTCACATTTTACTACAAGCAGTCAGAAGAAACCAAGCGTGACTTCAACACTTTGCTTAGAAATGTTCCCAGCTGAATAACCAATTTCATTGCTTAAAAGGTCTGTCTTCCACAAAACACTAGAACACAAACACAATTCAGCCAACTTCTTTGCCACCTCCTAACGAAGATCACCTTTTTTCTGTTGTTTGATACCATATTTCCCATTTATGTCTGAGACCTCACCAAAATCGCCTTTACCATCTGTATTTCTACCAACACCCCATTCATGATTATGTATATATTCTCTAAGGTAGAAGCTCTCTCTAAGGCTCTGCTCTTTACTTTCTAACCTCTCACCAGAACCACCTTTAAAATTCTGTTCAGGGCAATCTAGGGCATTTTCCAGCATGCACCTCAAAATTCTTCAAACCTCTACCCATTGTCCAGCTCCAAAGCCACTTTTACATTTTTAAGTATTTGTTACAGCAGCACCCCACTTCTTGGCACCAATTTCTGTCTTGGTCTACTTCCACGAAGACCTAGTCTACTCAGTAGCAAATGCCATAGCCTGGGTGGCTCAAATAATAGACATTTATTTCTGAAACTTGTGGAGGCTGGCATCATGAATGCCAGCATATTTGGTGTCTTGTGAGGGCCCTCACCCTGGCTTACAGACAGCCACTTCTTGCTGTGTCTTCACATGGAAGAGGGTTTCTCATGTGTCTCTTTTTTTAGGACACTTAATTTCATCATGGAGGCTCCATTTTCATGACTTTATCTAAACCTGCTTACCTTCCAAAGGCCCCATCTCTTAATACCATCACACTGGTGATTAAGCTTCAACAAACATTCAGCCCATAGTACCACCCTTTTTTTTCAGTTCTCAGCCAAATGTTAAACATCCACCTCTGGATGTTTCCCTGCAGTCATGGGCAAAACTTAATTGCTGCCTCCCTTCTCAGCATGTGGTTGTAGCTTTAATGTGACATTGGTGAACTGACATTATATCTTTCTTCTCTGGAGTCTGCCTCCTCCAAAGAACAGAGAATATTATTGAATTTGTGACTATGTCTTAATTATCTGTGTAATCTCCATGCCTATCATAGTCTCTGACATTTAGTAGGTTCTTGTAGGTAAATGTTGGTAGGGTGAATACACATAAGGACTCTTTGTCTTTGTTAAGTTATATGGCGTCTGTGTTCAAAGATATGTTCACAGTAAGAGATGGAGAGGACAGGATTAGAAGGGTTTCGGATACCACCGTAAGTGAAGATGTCCTAGTGCAATTCTGCAGACAATCACAAAATTAAAATATTTCCCTGCTCATTTCCAATTGCCTTTTGCATAAGGAAAGCCCCTGCCAAAACACTTTCTGAAGCAGAGGCTTTATTCCTGCTTATTTTAAAATAAAAACCAGGCTGCCCTTGTCTGTAACGTTTGTCGTATGTCCTTCCAGCTTTTCCTAGCTACAAAGGCTGTGATCATGCTACTAAATAGTGTCTACAATGATGCCAGCACCTCTGGCATCTCCTTAAGCAAGACTTGGTGTTGTACTTGAGGGAATAACTCGTCAAAGTCAACAAATTGTGCTGAAGGACAGATTCAGTTGCCTCTAATGTAAGAAATCAGTCCTTTGGGAATCTGCCGAGAAGAAGCTAAAGTCACATCTTAGACTTAACTGTCTGACTCTAAAGCAAAAATTCTTATGATAACACAGAATGAAATTCATTAACCATTATGATTCAGCAAATATTTAATCAGAAACTAGTATGTGCCAGACATTGTGCTAGGTGTTGTAGGTTTGATGATGAATGATACACACTCTGCTTTTATAGTATGCATGATACATTAAGGTGAGACAGTTTAAAAAAAAACAACACTATTTTGGCAGAAACACTAGGGCAGGGAGTGTGTATGATTTGTTTACTCTGTAAGAGCCTGGAATAGGTCCTAAGACAGACAATTCTACAAATTGTGTTAAGCATATTAGAAACAATATTGAGGGGCACCTGGGTGGCTCAGTCATTAAGCATCTGCCTTCAGCTCTGGTCATAGTCCCAGGGTCCCGGGATTAAGCCCTGCATGGGGCTCCCTGCTCAGCGGGAAGCCTGCTTCTCCCTCTCCCACTCCCCCTGCTTGTGTTCCCTCTCTCGCTGTATCTCTCTTTGTCAAATAAATAAATAAAATCTTAAAAAAAAACCAATATTGGATAGTATACTACAAATGGGAGTATATTCAAGGCATCACACTCTGATTAACTCTGTTGTGAAAGAGCGAGCAGGCCTGGGGGAAGACTTCACAGAGAAACTTTTTGCAGGAAGAGTCAGTATTTGGAAGGGCGAGGAGATGCCATGTGGGAGAGTGTGGAATGGAAAACGGGATCTGGAATGGGGTGAATGAAACCTTCCAGGCACAGGGGTGATGTGTGCAAATACATGGGACTGTGAAATAGGATGGTAGCTGTTGAAAAGTGGCTTCCAGAAAATGTAGGAATATGATGTAAAAACAACCTACCTTAAAAGGGTGGGGTGGGGGGAGGCACCGTAACAGTAAAGGAGAATGACTTGTGTTGCAGACAACTAGTGAAAGTGACAGCTCCTTCAGCTTTAAAGATCAGCTCCAGCAAGTACAAAGTATGACCTATGTCAAGGGCTTCCAGAACTGGTTGCCACCACTCTTTGAAGGAGGAATTCAGAGACCTGGCATATCCATACAATGGAGGAATTGTGTTTTACCACTCTTGAGACCTAGAACATCTGCATTTAAAGTGGGAAGTGGACCAAGGACTACAGCTTAGAAGTCTCTTTTGCTTTTGGACATTGCAGAGTTTCTTTTTCTGCTGAGTAAATTTAGACTTACTGAGTTCCTGGCTCAGGGAACATACCTGAGTTGTATCGGTGCTACATATAAGAGGTACTCCTTTGCTTTATCCTCTAGTGAAGCCATAGACAGATAATAGATTCATCTTCTTTACTATGCCAGAGACTTTAAATAAAACCCTAAATCAGAAGTGACACAGGGTGATGGAAAGAGTAAGGCTATTGACATGAGAAAACCTGAGGTCAAGATCCTATTTTCTAGCTTTTACCTAAGTGAGTCTTTAGTTTCTCTGAGTCTCAGTTTCCTAATACATATGATAGGGCTAATAAAATTTGCCAAAACTACCAAAAAGTTAATCTTAATGTATAAAATAAAAATTAATAAAAGCTAAACCTAACATATAATAGTAGCAATAGTAATGACCATTTACTAAATGTTTGCCACATCTCCACCCTGCCAAGTTTCTTTTATATTCACTATATCATGTAATCATCTTAAATTACCCCATAGATTGGTTTCTCTAATTTGCAAATAATGAAACTAAGTTTCAAAAGATAAACTCTTAATAACTCACACAAATGTAAATGGTACTAATATTTGTATTTATTACCAAATCTTGATTTCTTTTATCATGTTTCTTTTGGATAGGAATAAATCCTCAAGTTGGAGGAATTTTTACTTGGTTTATGTTAGACTCTGAAAATAGGTACTGATAACTAGAATTCCTAGAGTAATACATGCAGTAATGATGATAATATTCATGGAAGCCAAAATTTATTGAGAGCTTACTGTCTGTATCAAACAGTTGCTAACTAAGTCCTTTCCATGGGTGAAAACATTAGTTCCTCATACCAAAATATGTATTTTATGCTTGATATCATACTGCTATATGAATAATGTCATCGCCATTTTCACCGTTAGAAAACTGAGGTTCACAAGGACAAAGGAAGTTTCCCAATTTCCCAAGCAGAAAGTGGAGGAGCTAGAATTCCCTGCAGATTAACCTCAGCCTAATCGCAATGTTATGCTGATCCGAGATTTTCAATTGTGCATTCCTACATATTGTTGATACAGCAAATGGCACTTACCACAATGTGGTATTCAACGCAGCTCTTTGTTCTCATATATATCACCATTCATCCCATAGTGATTGTCAATTTCTATTAGATGTTTGATTGTATGCTTCTTCAGTGCTGCATGTGCCGTGCAGTGGAGTGGAGTAGTTTGCACTAGAAATATGGGAATCTGGAGATAAGTGGTTTGCAATAGTCATTTTGTGGCCATTCCTGAACCACTTCCTAATTTACCAATCACTATGTCTGTTAAGAACAATAGTAGTTTCCTATGTTGGCATCAACAATTATGTTTCTAAACTGAGGGTTGCTGGAGTGGTGGCAGGTGGGAAGGATGGGGTGGCTGGGTGATAGACATTGGGGAGGGTGTGTGCTATGGTGAGCACTGTGAATTGTGCAAGACTGTTGAATCTCAGATCTGTACCTCTGAAGCAAATAATACATTATATGTTTAAAAAAAAAAAGAAGATAGCAGGAAGGAAAGAATTAAGGGGGGGAAATCGGAGGGGGAGATGAACCATGAGAGACTATGGACTCTGAGAAACAAACTGAGGGTTCTAGAGGGGAGGGGGTGGGGGGATAGGTTAGCCTGGTGATGGGTATTAAAGAGGGCATGTACTGAATGGAGCACTGGGTGTTATACGCAAACAATGAATCATGGAACACTACATCAAAAACTAATGATGTAATGTATGATGATTAACATAACATAATAAAAAAATAATAAAATTCTGAGCAAGTAAAAAAAAAAAACCAATTATGTGTCTATCCTGTTAACACGCTTTATACTTCCACTGTTCACTTTCCATACTTGTTCAGAAAACAAAACAACAAAAACTTGACAAACCTGTTTTATGCTTCATTAAATGTATTTCTATTTTCATTTCTAAAATTTTATTTACTAGCATATTTCAGTAATATATTTATAAACATAGATTTGTAGGGCATCAAGAGATCCCTAAATATCCTTCCTTCTAAAATCTGAAATTCTGTCATTCCTTTTGAGTAAAAAGGGGCTATTATTTTCAGTCACTTTATTACCATGGTTATTCACTCAATGAATATTTACTGGGACAGGAACACTATGAATAAATGAATATTCTCTCTCTTACCAGATGATCTGGCAGGAGAGAGGAAAATAACAAATTAGTAAGATAATTTTCAATGAAGATAATTCTCTGAGAGTACCATAAAATGGAGTAATGGATTTAAAAAAGAGTGAGGGGGCATAAGATGGTCTCAGTTAAAAGGTGACATTTGGGCTGAGACCTGAATAAAGAAAGAATCAGCCTGTGAAGGTGAGGGAAAGAGTTTCAAGTAGATTTAGCAGCAAATGTAACATCCCTGAGGAGAAAACAAGTTTAATATATTTCAGAAACTTAAGTATTATCAATGAGGCTGCCATGTAGAGAGGTGAGCACATCCTGGTATGAAATGAGATCATGGAAGAGGTAACCAGATTTAGTGGGATTTTCCGGGCCACGGTAATTTCTTTGGACTTTATTCTGAGAATGTGTTAATTTTAATAATAAGTAAATACAAAAACACTTAAGTGAAAATTGAAAGAATTTGCCTAGCCATTTCCAAACACAAAATGTTTTCTAAGTGGAAGCAGGGATCTAATTATGGCATCCTAGTTGTGCAGAGACCCCAGAGATAAAAGGAAAATGAAAGGTGGGTCTGGAGCCTGGGTAAAGAGGATAGGGTGAGCTACAACAGAGGACAATACAACCTTTTTTTCCAGGCTCAGCTTCATGTCAACTACGTGAATTCATTTTGTTTGTGCATCCATGATTTGTAATCACCAGTATCCTTTTTCCCTTCCTTTGTAAATAGTGCACAGAAAATAATCTTGGGAGCCATCACTTTCAGTGGAGGAATTTTGACTGCTGTTGACTCCACCCTATGTTCTGGGGGTATAGGGAGGATGGCCTTTGGGATTTTTGCCTGATTAGATAATCTCATTGTTCTGGTCACAAAATTTGGGGCATATGTCCTAACTTTGGCTAATAAATGCTACTTCAAGATTTTGGTTCAAATATCTGAGAAAGAAAACTTTTTTTTAATAGACTGCAACATGGAAGGCTGTAAGTCTGGAGTTATTGGTAACCATCCTGCTACCACATGAAACCTAATAATGAACCAAGATGGAGGAGCATAAAGCTGAGAAGTAGAGAAGGAGTAGGTCTTAATAACATGGTTTGAGCTCTAGATCAAGCAGCTCTTAGCTTGTGTCAGTCAGGGCCTAGGAGGAAGCAGACTTCATTCCAGATGGTTTATATGAAAACATTTTAATGAAACAACTATTTACAGAGGATTAAGCAAAATTAGGGAGTAAATAAGGACGGATAAGGCACTCCACATCTAGGAAAAGTGGAAAGTTGTTACCATCTCTGGAGCTGAAGAAACAAAGGGACAGCATAGTGTTATTTTAGCTCAGTAAAAGCTGGAATAGTCAAGTGCCTTGTGGGGGTGTTTGGAGTAGAGGGATGGAAGCTCATCCCTGAAGGACAGAGTGAGTAGAACAGAAATGATCTGGTATTTTTCTCAGCTAGCCCTCCAGTCTTTGCCTAGTAACTCCCTTGTCATCACCCAACTAAGAGTGAGCAAGAAAGTCAGTGAAGTAATTAATAGAAGTCAGCCTCTAGTGTCACAGAAAAGGCTGAAGAAATGTGGATAATGCATGGGAAGTGGGGCACAAAGAGAATAATTTACATAAAGTCAAATTGAGTATTATGTAACTTTTTATATATATAAGCTAAAACATTTGTGCATCTCCACTTTTTCTTTTAAGGCAATTGGAAATTGGTATTTTGTCTCTTGCAATTAAGAAGATCTTAACTAATAAATCCTTTGGATCATGAAAAATTACAGTAGCCTCTGCCACACAGAAATCTTTTATTGTAGTGTATCTTGCTCTGCAGAGGATCAGAGTGATCTTGAAACATCCAGCTATGCAATTAGTAAGTTAAATGTATGTATGTACACACTGTTTCAGTTCTTTCTGCAGAGACCAGCTGGGAAAGTGATCACGAGTCAGTGCTTCTTCCATATCTATTAGACCAAAATATTAATAGAATGAGTGGAGTAGTTGGAATATTTTCATGTCTAGTTTAATGTGGATGGGTAAATATTCATATGATGGCAGCTTCTTTTCACACAGAGCTCAGTGGGAATGCTCCTTCAAATTAAATGAGTCCAGTGGGGCATTTAAAGTTGGAAAAAGAGAGATAGGAATGTTTCTGCAAGACATAGGTGAATGATTGCATGAGCCTTAGGTCTCTAGACCCCAAAAAGTGTTTCCTCTGATTATTCAAATTGGAATTCTATACCATAAGGTAGAGGTAATGAAAAGGTAGTAAATGAATCCTAAACTTTATCTGGAAGGGAGGTCACAAAATCCATCTCCTTCATTTTACAGGTGAGGAAAATGTGAGCCAGAGAGGTGAAGTGACTTGCTAAATGTCACCCAGCTCATTAGTGGCAGAGCAAGGATTAGAGCTTGAATTTCCTAAATCTTAGTCTTATGCATTTCATTCTACTATGTCATATTATATAGTTTAGGATGCAAAAATGAGAGATGGGCTTGAATTCTAACTCCATAGCTTTGTTGCTCCGTCTGTAAGCTCCATATATGTGCTTACCTTCTCTACGATGAAATTTGTCTAGCATAATGTTTGATCCTATTGGCTTTCAATCATTGTCCCTTCTCTGGAGTTCAAACCATAATTTTATTGACAAATATGTACTTTCCTTTTCACAAGCTATGTATAATCTTGCCTAACCTAATCAGTTCTTTTGTAATCACAAAATGATGATGTTGATCATGGCACTATCTATATGTGAAAGTGTTAGAACTCAGAAGTCCCCCTACTAGTCAAATTACTGTCAAGGTCAATGTACTTCCTTTCTGTGCTGTCTGAAAATGTCAGCATGCAAAGCGTTAAGCGTGACAGAGCCCACATTTGCTAATCATTGAACTTTTGTGTTTAAGGTAACTGCACTCTGAGTGTTATGGCAAACACTTAAAACTTCTTTGTCTGGAGTTAATAAGCAGACATTGATTTTTCTCTTTGTTAACTACAAACCGTCCTGGGTAATCCAATTGAAAAGCTGGCAGTATCTAGGGCCTCCCACTTTTAAGAAGAGCTTTCAGAATGGCTTAGTTCAGCCTTTTTTCTCTGGTTTACCCCAAAGAAGCAATAAGGGTTTGACTGCGTTTGCCATTTTTAGTGGTTTGGTCTCTCCTGATGTGACAGCAACATTGGGCCAGTGGGTTAGGTTTGATTTACTCCGTAATGAGGCTTTAGGGACAGTTTTCTCTACTAATCTCATACTCCACTTGAGTAGCGCAACTGTGGCTTATAAATGTTGCCATTCTGTAGCTCCCTGAAAGACTTGCTGATCAGTGTGAAATGTCAATGTCACTGTTATTTCTTTGAACGTGAGTGATTTTAGTCTTGTACCTCAAGCCCTAAATGAAGTTCCTAAACCATAAATAAATGTAGTAATTGGCCCAAACCACAGTGACACTGGCAAGTCTTTGATATATTGCAAAACAGTCATATGCTCCTCTTGGAATCAAAGCATTTCAGAGTTGGGTGAGGCCTAAAAGGTCATTTGCTCCTACTCTTTATTCTACCCTCTAGTTATACTGCAACTAGGGTATCAAAGGTCATGCAGGCTTTTGATATTTAAAGAAAATTGGTTTGAACTGCTTTACCCTCATTCTGTGAAAGTAGTGCTCTCCAAAAAGACTTTTGCAAATTTTTCACATGCTTATATTCACTCATCGCCTCTCTTTTCAATGAGACACTTAATTCCAGTGTTTCTTTCTCTTCTCTCTGGGATGCTGTGGAACACGGTATTCTGCCCTGTCCTCTTGATTTTCTCCAGCTCTTACTTGAAGAGGACATTTGTGAGTATATGAAACTTTACTGAAGACCCCATACAACTTGTGTAACAGTGTGGCAAACAATTTAAGAAAGTGGGGTTTAATTTCATTAAATTAACAATTTAATGAAAGTGGGGTTGCCTCAACTTTAAATTTCCTCGTGGCTGAGATGCCAGTAGGAATTTCTCCACAGGATTTCTGTGCAGCCCCTCAGTCTTCTTTGTAATGTCTCAGAGATGCTTCCTATTTGATTCTGCTTCGTCATGAGTATTTAACTTCTTTCAGTGTGACTAAGTCTTTTCTAGTCCTGTCTGACAAAAGATACCACGAGGGGCTCCATCTGAACGAATAAATGCACCCATTAAAGTGGGTTCCTAAATATGTACCATTTTTTCCCTGACAAGAATTCTGCTGTTGACCAATTTTTGCCTCCCAATCCGCTCCCTTCCTTCTGCCTTCCTCTGTCTCTCTTCACTCTGTCTCTTCACTCTGTCCTCTCTACTTCTCACTCCCTCGCCTGGCCTCCCCTCTTCTCTCTTCCTCTCCGTTTGTCTCTTTCTCTCTCTCCCTGTGATCAGGGTACAGGGGTGCTAGAGTACCTGGCTCCAGGGGGCCCAGAGAAACCAGGTTCAGGCACTCACTGCTAAACAAAACCCAAAGGCAGAGAGATGAGTGGTGGTGAAACAAGAAAAGAATTTATTTCAGTGAAAGCAACACCAGGAAGACAGTGGTCTAACATCTCAAAGATGGTCTCCAAAGTGCTGAAAATGCTTCTAGGTTTATGTAAGGAAAATGCGGGACAAAAGTCAGTGGGTACATGCAGGTGGGCAGTAAAGGTCAGGTTTATCATTGTCTTGGGGCCAATCATGTGGGGTCTTGCTGGTACAGGGCAGTCCTTATTGCTTAAGGGATAGTTTCAGTCTCCATCATTCCTTTGACATTCTCTTTTGCAGAACAGAAGTTTTTAAATTTTAATGAAGTCTATCTAATCAATTATTTCTTTCATGGATTGTGCCTTTGGTGTTGCTAAAATTCTTTTCATTCCCATTTTCTGAGTTTCAATCTTGGACCACTTAGTCAAGGTGCCATTTTCCATGTTATATTAATAAAGGTATATGTGATAAATGTGGATTCTGAGAAGTTTAAATAAAATGTGAATGCTTGCCTTTTCTTAGTGGTTATGGATTTAAAAAAAATTAGAGCAACTAATACCAATTGTTTTTATACTTTATCACTCTTTAAAAGAGCTTCCAGCCATCATGACATATTTCATCCTCTAATTTATGCTGTATTCCATATGGAATGACTTTTTGTGTATGTTGCGAAGTAAGGTCAAGGTTATCCAGTTAAACAAGCAGCACTTATTAAAGGACTACCCTTTTTGTGCTGAATTTTAGTGGCAACTTGGTTGAAAAATCAAGTGTTTGTATATGCCTGTCTGTTTCTGGGCTGTGCATTCTGTTCCATTGGATTCTTTTTCTATAAGAATAGACAAAGAGCATGGATATCACACTGTCCTAATACTTCAGCTTCATAGTAATTCTTGATGTTTAGTTCTATAAGTCATATAGCTTTGCTCTTTTTAACAAGATTTTGTTGGCTATTATAGGTAATATTCATTGTCATTTAATTTTTTAAATAAGCTTGCAGATTTATTCTAAAAGTCTTGTAGATTTGATTGGGATTGCATTACATTTTTAAATAAAATTGGGGAAAATTGATTCTTCACAATATTGATCTTTTAAATTGTGGACATAGTATATTCCTTCATTTATTTAGGTATTCTGTAATGTTTCTCAAAATGCTTGTAGTTTTCTATGTATATGTTGTACACATCTTTCATTTGGTTTATCCTAAGGTTTTTGATGTCTTAAATATTATTATAAATAATGCCTATACAATTTATTTACAGTTGTCTTGTACTAACCTCTAGAAATACAATTGATTTCTACATATATTGAAATTTTACTTAGAATCCTTGATAAATTATTTTATTTCTGACAACTTTTTCAGAATCATTTTGATTTTTAAGTGCACAATTATCATCTGTAAATGAAAAGAGTTTTAATCTCTTTTTTTTTGTTTTTATGGCAATTATTTTATTTTATTGCCTTATTGCACTAACCTTGACTGCATCATCACTATATTATGTTTAATAGAATTGGAAGTAATGGACATTTCTTGACTTATTTCTAGCCTCCAAAGGAAAATGTTCAATGTTTTGCTGCATTTTTCTGACAGCTTTTGTTTTCTGTTTGTCTATTGATTACTTTTCGGTAGGTAGCTTTTAGTAAGCTAAGGAATATGTCTTCTATTCCTGGTTTCCTGGGAGTATTTTTGTTATTATTTAATGAATAGATATTGAAATTTATCAAGTGATTTTTCTACATTTATTGAGATACTGATATTTTTTATTATTCTGCTTATGCAGTGTACTGCATTGATGGGTTTCAGATTATAAATACAATATTATGTACCTGGAATAAACCCCATTTGTCAGGATGAAATACCATTTTTAGTTAACACTGGATTATATAGCTTAAATGATGCTTGGATTTTTTTTTTTTTTTTTGGTGTATTTGTCTGTGGGAGATACTGGCATGTAAATTTTCTCTTGCATACTATTCTTGTCAGGTTTTAAATACCAAAGTTATACTAGTTCATAAAATGGATTTTGAGGTGTCTTCACTTTTTCTATTCTCTGAAAAAGTGTTTTGTCCTTAACATTTGAAAAAAATTACTGGTGAAGCCATTTGCTCCTGTAGTTTTCTCAATGGGAAGATTTTAACTTACAGATTTAATTTATTAGTAAAAATAGAGGTTTCTCTATTTCAAATTTTATTTTTTCATAACAATTTTGATTACTTGGTTTTCAAGTTGTCAAATTTATCGTGTAGACTTGCTAATTATGTACCTTTGTTACTCTCTTAAGATATTCATAATCTGAGGGACACCTGGGTGGCTCAGTCAGTTGGGTGTCTGCCTTCAGCTCAGGTCATGGTCCCAGGGTCCTGGGATTGAGTCTCACGTAGGGCTCCGTGCTCAGCAGGGAGCCTGCTTCTCCCTCTGCCTGCCACTCCCCCTGCTTTGTGCTCTCTCTCTCTCTGATAAATAAATGAATAAAAATCTTTAAAAAAAAGATACATAGAATCTGAAATAATGTCAACATTTTCATTCTTGATATTATCTGTCTTCAATTTTTTTTCTAATTAGCTTAGCTAGATGTTTGTCAATTCAATCAACGTTTAAGAGAGTGATCCTCTTCCCTATTGAATATGTTTTCTGTTTTTTTTTTTAAAGATTTTATTTATTTATTTGAGAGAGAGAGGGCAAAAGCAGGGGTAGTGGCAAGCAGAGAGAGAGGGAGCAGCCGACTCCCTGCTGAGCAAGGAGCCCAATGTGGGACTCGATCCCAGGACCCTGGGATTATGACCTGAGCGAGGGCAGATGCTTAACGACTGAGCCACCTAGGCGCCCCTGTTTTCTGTTCTTGATTACATTCTTCTTTTACTCTTTTTGGATTAAACTGGATATTCTTTTACTAATTTCTTGAAAAGAAAGTTTAGATCACTGATTTTTAAATTTTCTTGTTTTGTAGTACATACATTGTCCTCTTAACACTGAAATAGCTGAATCTCACACATTTTTATCTTGCCATAATATTATAGTAATTCAGTGGTAAATACTGATATTTTTCTTTGACCCATTGGGGTACTTGGAAATCTGTTTTTCATATCCAGACATTCAGGGTTTATCAAGTTATAATGAGTATTTTGAGTTCCATTGTAACTGAAGTGCTCATAGAACATACTCTGTATGGTTTCATTCTTAGACAATTATTGAATGTTATTTTTTGAATCAATGTATGGTCACGGTAAATGTTTCATATTCACTTAAAAATGGTATTGTGAAATTTTACAGATCTCTTTCTTGCTCATTCTAAGTGAACTTTTTCTGTTAATTTGCCATAAACCTATGTTAAAATACCCAAATATAATTGTAGATCATTATATTCTCACTTTTAGCTCTGCTGGCTTGACATCATAAAATTTAAATCGTATTATAACACCAATAAATTTAGGATTGTTATATTTCTCTGTTTAATTGACCCTTTAGTTCTTATGGAATTATTTTTGTTTATCTCTACTAATATTTCTCACCTTAAAATATTCTTGCTTCATATGAATATACCTAGGTGAATATTCTTTAATTAGTGTTTACGTTGTTTGTTCTTATTCTCTTTCAAGATATTTTGGTTCTTATTTTAAACTGTGTACCTTATAAAAAATATGTATTTTATTTTACATTTTTGATTTTTAAGAAGTATTTTAGTAACTTTATTGAGGAATGCACAAATATATATGTATATATTTATGCATATATATATTTAAAATACAGAATTTGTTGAGTTTTGTCATTTGTATACACCCATGAATCCAACACCATAGTCAGAAAATGAGCATAATAATTATACCCCCCAAATTTCCTTGTGGCATTTTTAATTCCTTTCCCCTTTTCCATCCAGGCAATTTTATTAATCTGCATTCTGTCACTGGATACTAGTTTGTGTTTTCTAGAAATTTATATGGAAATTGAATAATAAAAGCTGTACTTTTTTATGGTCTGGCTTTTTTCACTCAGCATAATGATTCTGAGATTCATCCATATTGTGTATATCAGTAGTTCATTCTTTACATTGCTAAGTAGTAGTTTATTTTACAGATGTAACACAAGTTATTTATAAATTGTTGGATAAATGTTGATGGACATTTGGGCTGTTTCTTATTTTTGCAAAAAAAAAGTGGTGCTATGAACATTTGCAATTTGCATACACACCTTTATGTGAACATATACTTGCATTTTTCTTGGGTAGAAGCAAGGAATTGAATAACTAGATAGTCATGTGATACATTATATTTAACTTTTAAAGAAACTCCCCAAATGTTTTCAAATTTGTTTTCTATTTTGCATTACCAGTAGAGTATCTCTTACACAAATGGAGTATAAGCAATTCATTTATTCTCACCAGACTTAGTAAAGTCATTCTTTTTAATTGTAGCCATTCTAGTTGGTAAGAGGTAGTATATCATTGTGATTTTAATTTGCCTTTGCCTAATAAAAATGATGTTGAGCATTTTTTATGGCCGTATTTACCATCTGTATATCCTTTTTAAAGTTTTGTTTATTTTTTGAGTTGTAATTGACCTATAACATTATATTAGTTTCAGGTATAAAACATAATGATTTCATATTTGTACATATTATGAAAATGATCACCACAGTAAGTCTAGTTAAATCCGTCACTACACATGGTTGTATTTTTTTTTTTTTTTAAAGATTTTATTTACTTGTCAGAGAGAGCACAAGCAGGGAGAGCTGCAGGCAGAGCAGGCAGAGGGAGAAACAGGCTCCCTGCTGAGCAAGGAGCCTGATGCATCTCGATCCCAGGCCCCTGAGTTCATGACCTGAGCTGAAGGCAGATGCTCAACCAACTGAGCCACCCAGGTGTTCCCACATGGCTGTAATTTTTTTCTTGTAATGAGAACTTTTCAGATTTACTCTCTTAGCAACTTTCCAATAACAATACAATGTTATTAATTAAAGTTAGTATGCTGTATATTACATTTCCATGCTATTTATTTTATAACTGGACGTTTGTACCTTTTGATCACCTTTACCCATTTTGACCACCCTCCACTGCCCACCAATCTGTTCCATATTTTCTTTATCCATTCATTTGTTGAAGGACACTTGGGTTGTTTCCAAATCTTGGCTATTATAAATATTGATGCAATGCACATATGGGTACAGAGATATTTTCCAGTTAGTGTTTATTTTTATTTTTGGATTAATATTCAGAAATGGAATTGCTAGATCATATGGTAGTTTTATTTTTAACATTTTGAGGAACCTCTATATTGTTTTCCATAGTGGCTGCACCTGTTTACATTCCCACCAACAGTGCACAAGTGTTCCCTTTTCTCCATATCCTCACCGATATTTCTTATTTCTTATCTTTTTGATGATAGCCATTATAACAAGTGTTATATCTCACTGAGGTTTTGATTTGTATTTCCCTGATGGTTAGTGATGCTGAGTACCTGTCATGTACCTGGTGGCCATCTGTAGATCTTCTTTGAAAAAATGTCTATTCAGATACTCTGCACATTTTCTTTCTTCTTTACTTATTTATTTATAATTCCAGTGTAGTTAATATACAGTGTTATATTAGTTTCAGGTATACAATATCGTGGTTCAGCAATTCCATACATTATCCAGTACTCCTTACAACAAGTGCACTCCTTAATCCCCATCTCCTATTTCACCCATCCCCCCACCCACCTCCCCTCTGGTAACCATCAATTTGTTCTCTATAGTTAATAGTCCATTTCTTGGTTGTCTTTTTCCCTGCCCCCCCTTTGCTCACCTGTTTTGTTTCTTAAATTTCATATATAAGTGAAATTATATGGTATTTCTTTGACTGACTTATTTCACTTAGCATTATACTCTCCAGCTCTATCCATGTCATTGGAAATGGAAAGATTCATTTTTTATGACTAAATAATATTTCATTTTATATATTCCATCATATATATGTGTGTATATATACACACATACGAACATATCACTTCTTATATGTGTGTGTGTGTATACACACATACATACATATATATGTATGTATAGACACACACATACCACTTCATATGTGTGTGTGTGTGTGAGTGTGTGTGTGTGTATACACACATACATACCACTTCTTTATCCATTCATCTATGAATGGACACTTGGGTTGCTTCCATAATTTGGCTATTGTAAATAATGCTACTATAAACATAGGAGGGCATAGGAATGCATATATCCCTTTGAACTAGTGTTTTTGTATTTTTTGTGTAAATTCCCAGTAGCATGATTACTGGATTGTAGGGTAGTTCTATTTTTAACTTTTTGAGGAAGCTCATACTGTTTTCACAGTGACTGCACCAGTTTGCATTCCTACCAACAGTGTAAGAGATTCTTTTTTTCTCCACATCCTTACCAACACGTGTTGTTTCTTCTGTTTTTTATTTTAGCTGTTCTGACAGGTGTGAGGTAATATCTCATTATAGTTTTCCTCTATGCAGTTTTTAGTTGGATCATTTGTTTGTTTGCTATTGCCACTTAATTTTTAATTTTATGTTTTTATTTATAGAAGTTTATTGCACTTGATCTTAGCCAAAAGACCGAGAAGCGATATATAGAAGTTTATTGATTAAAATAAAACTTGTAGTCAAAAATTTTTAGTAAATGCCATTTTTTAATTCACATTTTGTTCCCCTATTAGATTTCTTTTATTTACTTATTTATTTTTTTATTCTTATGTTAATCCCCATACATTACATCATTAATTTTAGATGAAGTGTTCCATGATTCATTGTTTGTGCATAACACCCAGTGCTCGATGCAGAGTGTGCCCTCCTCAATACCCACCACCAGGCTAACCCATCCTCCCACCGCCCTCCCCTCTAGAACCCTGTTTGTTTTTCAGAGTCCATCGTCTCTCATGGTTCGTCTACCCCTCCGATTTTCCCCACTTCATTCTTCCCCTCCCGCTACCTTCTTCTTCTTTTTTTTTTTTTCTTAACATATATTGCATTATTTGTTTCAGAGGTACAGATCTGAGATTCAACAGTCTTGCACAATTCACAGCACTTACCAGAGCACATACCCTCCCCAGTGTCTATCACCCAGTCACCCCATCCCTCCCACACCACCCCCCACTCCAGCAACCCTCAGTTTGTTTCCTGCGATTAAGAATTCCTCATATCAGTGAGGTCATATGATACATGTCTTTCTCTGATTGACTTATTTCACTCAACATAATACCCTCCAGTTCCATCCACGTCGTTGAAAATGGCAAGATCTCATTCCTTTTGATGGCTGCATAATATTCTATTGTATATATATACCACCTCTTATTTATCCATTCATCTGTCGATGGACATCTTGGCTCTTTCCACAGTTTGGCTATTGTGGACATTGCTGCTATAAACATCGGGGTGCACGTAACCCTTTGGATCCCTACTTTTGTATCTTTGGGGTAAATACCCAGTAGTGCAATTGCTGGAACATATGGTAGCTCTATTTTCAACTGTTTGAGGAACCTCCATACAGTTTTCCAGAGTGGCTGCACCAGCTTGCATTCCCACCAACAGTGTAGGAGGGTTCCCCTTTCTCCGCATCCCTGCCAACATCTGTCGTTTCCTGACTTGTTCATTTTAGCCATTCTGACTGGTGTGAGGTAGTATCTCATTGAGGTTTTGATTTGGATTTCCCTGATGCCGAGCGATATTGAGCACTTTTTCATGTGTCTGTTGGCCATTTGGATGTCTTCTTTGGAAAAATGTCTGTTCATGTCTTCTGCCCATTTCTTGATTGGATTCTTTGTTCTTTGGGTGTTGAGTTTGATGAGTTCTTTATAGATTTTGGATACTAGCCCTTTATCTGATATGTCATTTGCAAATATCTTCTCCCATTCTGTCGGTTGTCTTTTGGTTTTGTTGACTGTTTCCTTTGCTTTGCAAAAGCTTTTTATCTTGATGAAGTCCCAATAGTTCATTTTTGCCCTTGCTTCCCTTGCCTTTGGCAATGTTTCTAGGAAGAAGTTGCTTCGGCTGAGGTCAAAGAGGTTGCTGCCTGTGTTCTCCTTTAGGATTTTGATGGACTCCTGTCTCACATTGAGGTCTTTCAACCATTTGGAGTCTATTTTTGTGTGTGGTGTAAGGAAATGGTCCAGTTTCATTCTTCTGCATGTGGCTATCCAATTTTCCCAACACCATTTGTTGAAGAGACTGTCTTTGTTCCATTGGACATTCTTTCCTGCTTTGTCAAAGATGAGTTGACCATAGAGTTGAGGGTCCATTTCTGGGCTCTCTATTCTGTTCCATTGATCTATGTGTCTGTTTTTGTGCCAGTACCATGCTGTCTTGATGATGACAGCTTTGTAATAGAGCTGGAAGTCCGGAATTGTGATGCCGCAGGCTTTGCTTTTCTTTTTCAACATTCCTCTGGCTATGCGGGGTCTTTTCTGGTTCCACACAAATTTTAGGATTATTTGTTCCATTTCTTTGAAAAAAGTGGATGGTATTTTGATGGGGATTGCATTGAATGTGTAGATTGCTCTAGGTAGCATTGACATCTTCACAATATTTGTTCTTCCAATCCATGAGCATGGAACGTTTTTCCATTTCTTTGTGTCTTCCTCAATTTCTTTCATGAGTATTTGATAGTTTTCTGAGTAAAGATCCTTTGCCTCTTTGGTTAGATTTATTCTTAGGTATCTTATGGTTTTGGGTGCAATTGTAAATGAGATCGACTCCTTAATTTCTCTTTCTTCTGTCTTGTTGTTGGTGTATAGGAATGCCACTGATTTCTGTGCATTGATTTTATATCCTGCCACTTTACTGAATTCCTGTATGAGTTCTAGCAGTTTTGGGGTGGAGTCTTTGGGGTTTTCCACATAAAGTATCATATCATCTGCAAAGAGTGAGAGTTTGACTTCTTCTTTGCCAATTTGGATGCCTTTGATTTCTTTTTGTTGTCTGATTGCTGTGGCTAGGACTTCCAATACTATGTTGAATAGCAGTGGTGATAGTGGACATCCCTGCCGCGTTCCTGACCTTAGGGGGAAAGCTCTCAGTTTTTCCCCATTGAGAATGAAATTTGCTGTAGGTTTTTCATAGATGGCTTTTATGATATTGAGGTATGTACCCTCGATCCCTATTCTGAAGAGTTTTGATCAAGAAAGGATGCTGTACTTTGTCAAAAGCTTTTTCTGCATCTATTGAGAGGATCATATGATTCTTGTTCTTTCTTTTGTTAATGTATTGTATCACATTGATTGATTTGCGGATGTTGAACCAACCTTGCAGCCCAGGGATAAATCCCACTTGGTCTGGTGAATAATCCTTTTAATGTACTGTTGGATCCTATTGGCTAGTATTTTGGTGAGAATTTTTGCATCCATGTTCATCAGGGATATTGGTCTGTAATTCTCCTTTTTGGTGGGGTCTTTGTCTGGTTTTGGGATCAAGGTAATGCTGGTCTCATAAAATGAGTTTGGAAGTTTTCCTTCCATTTCTATTTTTTGGAACAGTTTCAGAACAATAGGTATTAATTCTTCTTGAAATGTTTGGTAGAATTCCCCTGGGAAGCCATCGGGCCCTGGGCTTTTGTTTTTTGGGAGATTTTTGATGACTGCTTCAATTTCCTTAGTGGTTATAGGTCTGTTCAGGTTTTCTATTTCATCCTGGTTCAGTTTTGGTAGTTGATACATCTCTAGGAATGCATCCATCTCTTCCAGGTTATCTAATTTGCTGGCATAGAGTTGCTCATAATATGTTCTTATAATTGTTTGTATTTCTTTGGTGTTGGTTGTGATCTCTCCTCTTTCATTCATGATTTTGTTGATTTGGGTCATTTCTCTTCTCTTTTTGATAAGTCTGGCCACGGGTTGATCTATCTTGTTAATTCTTTCAAAGAACCAGCTCCTAGTTTCGTTGATCTGTTCCACTGTTCTTTTAGTTTCTATTTCTTTGATTTGTGCTCTGATCTTTATTATTTCTCTTCTCCTGCTGGGTTTAGGCTTTATTTGCTGTTCTTTCTCCAGCTCCTTTAGGTGTAGGGTTAGGTTGTGTACTTGAGACCTTTCTTGTTTCTTGAGAAAGGCTTGTATTGCTATATACTTTCCTCTTAGGACTGCCTTTGCTGCATCCCAAAGATTTTGAATAGTTGTGTTTTCATTTTCATTGGTTTCCATGTATTTTTTTAATTCTTCTTTAATTTCCTGGTTGACCCATTCATTCTTCAGTAGGATGCTCTTTAGCCTCCATGTATTTGAGTTCTTTCCGACTTTCCTCTTGTGATTGAGTTCTAGTTTCAAAGCATTGTGGTCTGAAAATAGGCAGGGAATGATCCCAATCTTTTGGTACCGGTTGAGACCTGATTTATGACCTAGGATGTGATCTATTCTGGAGAATGTTCCATGGCACTAGAGAAGAATGTGTATTCTGTTGCTTTGGGATGGCATGTTCTGAATATGTCTGTGAAGTCCATTTGGTCCAGTGTGTCATTTAAAGTCTTTATTTCCTTGTTGATCTTTTGCTTAGACGATCTGTCCATTTCAGTGAGGGGAGTGTTAAAGTTCCCCACTATTATTGTATTGTTGTTGATGTGTTTCTTTGCTTTTGTTATTAATTGCCTTATATAACTGGCTGCTCCCATGTTAGAGGCATAGATATTTACAATTGTTAGATCTTCTTGTTGGATAGATCCTTTAAGTAGGATATAATGTCCTTCCTCATCTCTTATTACAGTCTTTCGTTTAAAATCTAATTTGTCTGATATAAGGATCGCCACCCCAGCTTTCTTTTGGTGTCCATTAGCATGGTAAATGGTTTTCCACCCCCTCACTTTCAATCTGGGGGTGTCTTTGGTTCTAAAATGAGTCTCTTGCAGACAGCATATCGATGGGTCTTGTTTTTTAATCCAGTCTGATAGCCTGTGTCTTTTGATTGGGGCATTTAGCCCATTTACATTCAGGGTAACTATTTAAAGATAGGAATTTAGTGCCATTGTATTGCCTGTAAGGTGACTGTTACCATATATTGTCTGTGTTCCTTTCTGGTCTATGTTGCTTTTAGGGTCTCTCTTTGCTTAGAGGACCCCTTTCAAGATTTCCTGTAGGGCTGGTTTTGTGTTTGCAAATTCCTTTAGTTTTTGTTTGTCCTGGAAGCTTTTTATCTCTCCTTCAGTTTTCAATGACAGCCTAGCTGGATAGAGTATTCTTGGCTGCATATTTTTCTCATTTATTGCTCTGAATATATCCTGCCAGTCCTTTCTGGCCTGCCAGGTCTCTGTGGATAGGTCTGTTGCCAATCTAATGTTTCTACCCTTGTCGGTTACATATCTCTTCTCCCGAGCTGCTTTCAGGATTTTCTCTTTGTCCATGAGAGTCATAAGTTTTACTATTAGATGTCGGGGTGTTGACCTATTTTTATTGATTTTGAGAGGGCTTCTCTGTGCTTCCTGGATTTTCATGCCTGTTTCCTTCCCCAAATTAGGGAAGTTCTCTGCTATAATTTGCTCCATTATACCTTCTGCCCCTCTCTGTCTTTCTTCTTCTTCTGGGATCCCAATTATTCTAATGTTGTTTCGTCTTATGGTATCGCTTCTCTCTCGAATTCTGCCCTCGTGATCCAGTAGCTGTTTATCTCTCTTTTTCTCAGCTTCTTTATTTTCCATCATTTCATCTTCTATATTACTGATTCTCTCTTCTGCCTCATTTATTCTAGCAGTTAGTGCCCCCATTTTTTATTGCACCTCATTAATAGCCTTTTTGATTTCTACTTGGTTGGATTTTAGTTCTTTTACTTCTCCAGAAAGGGTTTCTCTAATAACTTCCATATTTTTTTCAAGCCCAGCTAGTATCTTTAAAGTGATGATTCTGAACTCTAGATCTGACATCGTACTAATGTCCATATTGAGTAGGTCCCTGGCAGTCAGTACTACCTCTTGTTCTTTTGTTGAGGTGATTTTTTCAGTCTTGTCATTTTGTGTAGAGGAGAATAAATTAATGAGAGAACAAAATGCTAGCAGAGTAACAACATCCCCAGAAAATATACTCTAAACAAATCAGAAAAGACCTGAAGCAGTGGGAAAAGAAAGGGAAAGAGAGAAAAAAGAGAAAGAAAAAAAAGAAAAAGGAAAAGATAAAGATAAAAACAAAAACAAACAAAACAAAACAACAACAACAAACAAAAAAACCAGAATGTGATCAAATATGATCAGGCTGGTATATAGATCAGTGCCACACACTAGATTTGGGGGTGTATTTTGGTCTTTTAGAAGAAAGTGCCTCCCAAAATTTTAAAGAAAGAAAAACTGATATATGTACAAAAATAAGGGTTGATATGATGAAGGGATGGAATATGACTGTAAAGATGGAAATTATAAAAAATTTTATAAAAGGAATTGATAAGAAGTTGTTTGAAAAAAGAAAGAAGAGGATTTAAAAAAAGAAAAAAGAAAAAAAAAAGGGAGAGGATGTGATCAGGCAGGGGAATAGAAAACACCATATACTAGAGATTTAGGGTATATTTTAATCTGTTAGAAGAAACTATCTCAAAATTTTAAAGAGAGAACAACTTATATATATAAGCCAAAAATATGGGTAACTACTATGAAGGGATAGAATATGACTCTAAAAATGAAAAATAAATTTTTTTTTTAAAAAAAGGGATTGATAAGATGTTGGTTGAAAAGGGAAAAAGAAAAATTCAAAAAGAAAAAAAAGAAAAAAAGACAGTTAAAAAAATTAACTTTAAAAGACTAAAGAATCATGGTAAAAAAGCCATGGATTCTATGTGCGTTGTTCCCCTAGCGCTGGAGTTCTGCCGTTCTCATTGATCGGTAAACTTGGTCTTGGCTGGCTGTTCTCGCTGATCTTCTGGGGAGGGGCCTGTTGCCGTGGTTTCCAAATGTCTCTGCCGGAGGCGGAATTGCCCCGCCCTTGCCCCTCCCGGCTAAGTAATCTGCTCGGGTTTGCTCTCCGGGGCTTTTGTTCCCTGCGAGCTTTCCGTACAGCTTTGGAGGCGGAGAGTGAAGATGGCGGCCTCCCAATCTCCGCCCCGGAGGAGCCGAGAACTCAGGGCCCGCTCCTCAGTGAGCCCCCAGAGAAAAGCCGCCAGTCACTCCCGTCTCCCCGGTCTGCAGCTGCACTCCGTGCTCAACCGGCCTGTGACCGCGCGTTTCTATCTCCGGTACCCGACCCGGTCTGGAGTCTCCAAACCCAGCAGATCCCTGCGGTGCGCTCCCGCGCGGCTCCTCCCGGGGGAGGAAGGTGAGTCTCCCCGGATCTGCCGCTTGTTGGGTCCCTGCTGGAGGAGCAGGGGCCCGACTGTGACGCGGACCACGGTCTATGGCCACCCCGAGCTGAGAGCCCGCGCCTGGGCTCCGCCTCTGCAGCCGGCTTCCCTGCTCCGATACCTGGGAGCTCTGCCACACTCAGGCACCCCCGGTCTTTCTGTGACCCCGAGGGTCCTGAGACCACACTGTCCCGGAGGGTTCCACCCCCCGCTTAGCCACCAGAGTGACGTCCCTCAGCGGAGCCGACTTCTAAAAGTTCCGATTTTGTGCTCCGCGGCTCTATCACTTGCCAGAAGCGGCCGAGGGAGGCCCCTCCCCCGCCGTCTATCCTCCCGAATATCGCCGCGGATTCACTTCTCCGCACGTCCTACCTTCCAGAAAGTGGTCGCTTTTCTGATGAGAGCGTTGTTGGTATTCTTTTTTTCGATCTCCTGTTGGGTTTGTAGGTTTTCAGAATGGTTTGATCCCTATCCAGCTGAATTCCTGAGAGGAGACGAAATCCAGGTCTCCTACTCCTCTGCCATCTTGCTCCGCCCCCCCCATTAGATTTCTTTAAACATAATAAATATTTATTTTCATTTTATGTACCTAGTTATTCTAGTATCTTATATATATATACCTTTAATTCTGGCTTTTGTTAGTTTCTAATTACTCTCTTATAAATTCTATGAATTTTATAAACAGCAATTGCTATTTAGTCATTTGTAGGGACTCTCTAAGGTCTAGGATGAGGATGTATTCCTCCAGAGAACACCCATGTTGGCAGTTGTCTGGGGATACTACCAAACTGGTGATTCAAATCCATTTTTTTTTATGCCCTGTGCCTCAGATATATGCTTCATCCATAATATAATGTGTTTGCTATATTATTTCTGATTTTAAGGAAAAGAATAACAAATGGGTTAGGTGGAACTCAGAAGAATTATTAACTGTAGATAGTAAGTGCATCATTAACCTATAGGACATGTTAAATATAGATAGAATAAATAGGCATTTATGTGTTAAATATAGATGAAAAGGATAAAACAAATGAATGATAGTATTACTTGTAGATAAAAAGAGATAGAAGAGTGCCTGGGTGGCTCAGTTGGTTGAGAGTCTGACTCTTAGTTTAGGCTTAGGTTATGATCTTATGGGTCCTGTGATCGAACCCAGCATCAGGCTCCGTGCTCAGTGGAGAGTCAACTTGAAGATTCTCTCCCTCTGGCCCTCCCCCAACTCACTTGCTCTTTTTCTCTTTCTCAAATAAATAAATAAATAAATCTTTAAAAAAAGAGAGATGTAAAGCAACATAAATCTTAAATATTTGTAAAGCATGGATCAGGTTTATCTACCTCAAATTGGCTACCCATTGGGGAAAAAAATCAAAATTTTGCTTGCCTTCTTTTTAATTTACAAAGATGGCCTTAATTTAGGTCCAAATACTAGCCTTTCTTGCAGATATTAAATTTCAAGAAAGATTTTATTTATATATTTTCCTCTTTATATACAGCCCAAAGTAAGTCAGTCAGAATTTTGTCCCATCTTCCTTTAGTGGGAAGATTTTTCTTCCTTGTTTAAACTTTATGTGAGATTGTAGACTTCATTTGTTCTCAGATTTATGCATGTGTCATCTATCCAACTCTCCATCTTTCATGAATTTAGTATTTTGTCTCTTGACCACTGTAACCTTTTAAACCAGAGTACCTGGTTACTCCATTTGATGACAGACAACATCAGAAAAGCTTAATTTTAGCCCTTGCTTATACTTATGGATTAGTCTGTGCTTTTTAGCCTTTATAATTTTATTATTTTGGCAAAGATTTTATTATTTATATAGTGGGGTTTTTTTTTTGGATATTTTGTAACAAGTCAGTTTCAGAAAACCCAAAATAAAATAAAGATACAATAGTTATATATTCTGAGGTATCAACCACATTTTAGGGATTGTTTCCAAGTTCCACTCTTTGAGGAAGCTTCACCATTGGATCATTTTCTCTGTCAATTTTACAGAAACTTTATGTATTTAAGTAATTTTTAAATATATTTAAAACCAAACATATTTCTGAATTTTCACAGGAAGAAATAAATTATTATAATAACTCACTGCTCTTTGGTGAAATACTTATTGAAGTGAATATTGGGTATATATGTTAGTTAATAAGAAAGACAAATATAATTTACACTTTAAGAGTATCAAATCATTTTCTTTGTGAACTGGGTTTGTTCAAAATAATGCCATTCAAATGTCTAATTGCCAAATATTTCCCTTCTTATGACCCTATGAATTGCACTCCTTCCACCTGAAGTTCCAGACCCTCACCCCCTTCTCCTTAATTCAGGATGACATACATATTTCATTTTGCCTGACTGTCTTTGGCATTTCCATGTCTGGGTAGATTTCCCGTATGTACAAAATTAAATTTGATTTTCTCCTCTTAATCTACCTCATTTCAATGTGGTTCTTAGTCCCAACAGGAGGACTTTTGAAAGGGACGGGAAATTCTTGTTCCCTGACAACACAAAGACTAAAAGTTTGGAAGACAGTCTATCACATAGTTCTGTTCTTTAAAGTCTGTGGCTTTTGATGGAAGATAAAGTTATAGAATGAATTTTCTGTCTGGGAATATGGGCACCTAGTCTTTGTAATTAGAACACTAAACTATTCTGGTCATACTGCATAATTCTGTTTGGGATAAAATTATAAATATATTTTTCTTAATTTTTCCTGTGTAAATCCTTGTGTAAGCTAGCTCCCCAATATAGGTGGATAATTTCCTAATGCATTTCTTAGGTGTGTTCTGTGAGATACTATATGACATTCCTCATAGGAAAAATCAAAAGATTTCACAGTCAGTTAAGTTGCCTTCCCTTACACTACCACATCAAAGGCACAGAAATGTTTTAGAGCAAAGAAATGTTTACTTCTGAATATTTTTGTGTTGGTAGAATTATACTTTGGCCATCTATCTTAATTTTATTAGTGTTACTTTTATTTACCATTTCTATTAACATTCAAAAAAATTAGAACATCATTTGAGAAACTGGATAGGAATGACTCATATAGGCCTTCAGTATAAGTGAAATCTAGGTGAAGTTAAAATTTGGAATTTCTTACTTCCTTTTTCTTTCTTTGCCCTCAACATTCTTTGTACTCCTACTCTTTTGCTGGGTGTGCCATGCTCTCACAATGCCCCAATTCAATGTAAGAAAGATGGAAATAATAAATCTACATTAATGTGTTTCTTGGGTATTGGAATGCATGCTCAGTTTGACTTAAAAGATCTGAATTCAAATAGCAGATCTGCTATTGACTAGCCATATAACTTAGGGCAAGTTAATCTTCAGAATTCTGTACCACAAAAAAAGAAACAATCATGCCTCCATTTACCTCACAGAGTTAATATGGTGGAAAACACAGAGCTTAATTAATAAGTGCTCATTTGTTGGTAGTGACTTTTTTGGACACTAAAATGCTATGAAAGTTTAAGATAATTATTATATGTATATAGTTGTTATACATATATAGAATATATTATGTATGTTGTTACATATCACAGCCTTGTTGTAAAAAAAAATTATGACAGACTTCCTTAAAAATAAAATTATTTTCAAATGTAAAAAACGAAGCTAAAATCAGATGCAACAAAAGATAAGAACCAGATAGCAAAATGAAATCAGTAAGAGTTAATATACAGATGTACATACTGTATGGGACTGCCTGCATAATTGAATTGACTGAATTGTTACTATTCCTTTTCTTTTTTTAACTCCAGTATAGTTAACATACAGTTCTATATTAGTTTCAGGTGTACAATATAGTGATTTGGGGATTCTATATATTACTCAGTGCTCATCATGATAAGTGTACTTAGTCCCCTTCACTCATTTCACCCATTCCCCCACACACCTCCTCTCTGGTAACCATCAGTTTGTTCTCTATAGTTGAGTCTGTTTTTCGGTTTGTTTCTTTTTTTCTTTGTTCAGTTGTTTTGTTTCTTAAATTCCACATATAAGTGAAATCATATTGTATTTGTCTTTTTCTAAATGCTTATTTCACTTAGGATTATACCCTATAGATCCATCCATGTTGTTGCAAATGGCAAGATTTCATTCTTTGGTATGGCTGAGTAATATTCCATTGCATGTATATACCACTTCTTCCTTATCCATTCATCCATCCCTGAAACTTGGGTTTCTTCCACAGTTTGGCTATTTGAAATAATGCTGCAATAAATATAGGGGTGCATATATCTTTCCAAGTTAGTGTTTTCATATTCTTTGGTTAAATACCCAGTAGTAGATTACTGGATCATATGGTAATTCTATTTTTAGTTTTTTGAGCAACCTCCATACTGTTTTCCACAGTGGTTGCACCCATTTGTATTCCTACCAAAATGCACGAGGGTTTTTCTCTACATCCTCGCCAAACTTGTTTCTTGTTTTTGATTTTAGCCATTCTGACAGGTGTGAGGTGGTATCTCATTGTGGTTTTAATTTGCATTTACCTGATGATGAGTGATGTTGAGCATCATTTACATGGGTCTTTTGGCCATCTGGATGCTTCTTTGGGGAAATGTCTGTTCATGTCTCCTGCCCATATTTAATTGGATTATTTGGATTTTGGTGTTGAGTTGTATCAGTTCTTTACATATTTTGGATACTAACCCTTTATAAGATATGTTATTTGCAAATATCTTCTCCCATTCAGTAGGTTTTCTTTTAGTTTTGTTGATTATTTCCTTTGCTGTGCAAAAACTTGTCATTTTGATGTAGTACTAATAGTTTATTTTTTCCTTTTGTTCTCCTTGCCTTAGGAGACATATCTAGAAAAATGTTGCTATGGCTGATGTCAGAGAGATTACTGCCTGTGCTCTCTTCTAGGACTTTTATGGTTTCAGGTCTCACATTTAGGTCTTTAATCCATTTTGGGTTTATTTTTGTGTATGTGTGAGAAAGTGAGTTTCATTCTTTTTCGTGTAGCTGTTCAGTTTTCCAACACCATTTGTTGAAGAGACCGTCCTTTTCCCATTGCATATTCTTGCCTCCTTTGTCAAAGATTAATTGACCGAATAGTCATAGGTTTGTTTCTGGGCTCTTTATTCTGTTCTGTTAGTCTATGTGTCTATTTTTGTGCCGGTATCATACTGTTTTGATTACTACACCTTTGTAGTATAGTTTGATATCTGGGATTGTGATACCTCCAGTTTTATTCTTTTTCAAGACACCTTTGGCTCTTTGGGGGTTTTTGTGGTTTCATACAAATTTTTAGATTATCTGTTCTGGTTCTATGAAAAATGCTATTGGTATTTTGATGGGGATTGCATTAAATCTGTGAATAATTACTACTCTTAAATGCTGTAGTCAAAAGATCATTTTCATAGCAAAAGTGGGGGAAATAGGGATGTGGAGGGATAGTTTAATAGAAATTAAAGAAAGGAAAGAAATTTCTTTAGGGACAAAAAGTAATTTAAATCTGATTTCTTGAAACTCCAAAATTATTGGTAACAAAATAAATCTACTCAAATGAAAAGCATTTATCATGTAATATTCCCCAAACTTTTATAAATCAGAGAGTTTGTCAAGTCCCTGGATTGGTCCACTGGCCAACACTAAAGACTTTATTGCTCAGTGTAAGAATGCATGGGGCATAATTAGCTTTTACTTTGTTAGCCATTGAAAAGTAAACATGGGGAAAATATTTGGCTTTTATCGCTTTAAAGCTGAAAGATATTTATCCAAGTATTTTCCTGAGATAAATGCTTCCAATCTTTAATCTAATATTTAAGTAAAAATCTACTTTTTTAAAAAATATTTTACATTCACTTCTCTCATAGCATTTGCACATTTTAACATTATTAGATTTTTAAACTTATTACTATATATCCAGCTTGTAGCCTGAAATCTTCCAGAACAAAATACCATGATTTTTTCTTTGCTATGTTTTGTCCTCCAACTATTATGCTTGGCTCCCAATATTGAATGAATAAGTGCATAAATGGCTGAAAGCTATTTTCTAATAAATATCTTGTTAGCAGAAATTCTGACAAAGAATATTTTTAAGCAATGACTATGAATGAATTAAAACATAAATATGATATTGAGTGAAAATAATCAGACTGAAACAAAATGCTACTGTATGACTCCATTTAAAATAGTTCATAAACAGGCAAACTCATAATATCAGAAGTCAGGATATTGCGAATTCTTGGGAGGGAACAGTTACAGAAGGAGCACTAGCATGCAGAAGGAGCTTCTAGGATACTGGAAATCCTCTGTTCCTTAATCTGCTGCTGGCTATTCAGGTGTCTTCAGGTTTGTGTAAAATCCATTGAGACTAACCTGTGTACTTTATATGTATGCTATCCTTTATAAAAGTGTGTTCAGAAATAATACCTAATTGCCTGGAGCAAAAATAGATCAGATCATTTGGCTGTCCTTTTTTATTCTAATGGCAAATTTTAAATGAATATTCTGTCAGAAGTCTTAAAGATACTTCATATCCTCTCCTTCACTTAGCTTTTAAGAGACATTTGCAAGAAAAGAGGCAAGCCACCAGTGATCATCAAATCACAGATCTTATAGATGTGCATTTGAGCATGACAACCTTCACAGCAGACTAATTTTCTATTTCCCCAACACCCACTTTTTTCCTCACATTCCTATTATGCTACCAACTTTAAACTGGATTTCTCTCTGTTCTCCCTGCTGTACACCATGTATCATATCAGATCTTCTTTTCTACAATATTTCATGTCCAAAAGATATTCAATATATTCCCAGATGCAGGAAAAATGGAAATATTATCCAGTAGCCAAAATGAACAGACTGACCTATCATTCTTTCTCAAATTTTCCTCTTATGGTTGAGAACCATGTTGGTTTATTCAGAGACTGGTTTATTCAGAGCCATGTTGATTTTTTATGTCCAATCAAAACAAAATCTTGTATCCTCTTCATCACTGGAAAAGCATTCATATCATTGGCATTCAAACCAGTGGGGAAAAAAAATTGTCTTTCCTGAAGATGGATGTCCTATAAAAGTGCTCTGGGATCAATTCCATGATGAAAGGCTTGTTGCTTCCACATGGAGGGACTGGGAAATCCATAGTTTAAGTATGTGTGACCTGAATTAGGAATACACAAAATCACAGAATAATTGTTATGGTTTTCTGTCTACTTGCTAGACAGGAACACTGGCATCAATAATATGACTGTGAAAGTCCAGTCTCCCTATTTTCATATGTGTATATGCAACTCTTTTTGCAGTACTCTATACCATACTTGTCAGATACTGTTTGCTTACCCCAGCACATTTTACTTGTCATCTGCCCAACCTTCCCCTACTAAACCTTTAAACTACTAAAGACAGAACTGGTGAGAGCTGTCTGGCAAAGCCACAGCATGCTTTGAAAGGGAGGAAAGTAGTTTAAAAAGGTTATGGAGATTCAGCTTATTTCCTTTAAGGTTTTAAACAACAACAACAAAATGTATATTGAAGAGTTAAAATTAAGACGGGCTCAGTCTTCATTCTGATACTCTTTACATGTCATGCACCCTTTGTAAATGTTAGTTTCCTGTGTGTGAAGTGAAACGTGATAATGATAACAGGTTGTTATCAAGCAAACTTTTTCATGGATGTTAGAAACATTATTGTTAGAGTTATTAGAAGTATACTGAAGACATAATAAATATGAGCAAATACTGAATGATGTATTTGATACACTCCAGCAAAAAGGAATGTGTAGCGACCCCTCAGACCATTCTTTGGATATTCTTCCAAAATAAATAATCATCAATTTTCATTTTTTATAAGGTAGCTTTAAATTACATCCCTCCCTTTTTCATTTTTATTTAGTGCATTCACATAATTGAGAGCAGAGTTATAGAAAGATTGCTAGGACTTAACAGCATCAAAAATTTGGTGGGGAGAAGGGGGAAAGGGTCTTCAGAGGGAAGGAGTGCAATTCATATGGTACTAAGAAAGGGAGATGTTTGCCCTGCCATACATATGGGTCACTCAAAGAAAATTTATCTTTGCTAGTAACACTTATTCTGGGAAAGACCCCCAATTTAGATTATTCCGTGTAGTTAAGGGGCAGGGAGTTTCTCTTGAGCCCACAGAATCTCAATTGTTTTAGCTCAAAATAATCTTCATGCCAAAGTGGCCCATCTTGGTATGGTGTGCCCTTGGCCCCTACAGTGTGATTAATGTTCAACAAGAAGTTGTTATTGGACTATACACATACATATTTAGGGGAATAAAATAAAATTTATTAAGAAAAAATATCAGATTTATTTTTAAATTGCCTTTGAAGATGCTCTCTTCCTTTAGAATCAATAGTTCTAAAAATTGGCAATAGGGGTCATGATCCATGAAGAAACTTGAACTTTAGTTTCACCCAAGTCAGCCCAAATGGGCCAATAGATTCTTTTTTGACCTCTGATGATTAAATAGGTAATGTTGCTCAATTAAACATGAGAACTGTGCCTTGACCTCTCTTTTGGTTCACCAGCTATTGTTTGAAGACACCACAATGCTTGGTTTCTTTCTGCAATGGAGTATAATGTTTCTGGATTGGTTTTTCATTTGTTTGTTTTGTTTTCCCATCATGTAAGTTTCCCCTGTAGGAAGATAGAGACAACTTGTGTCTTAGGTAATTAATTTTTAGTATTCCAGATCTTTTGACAGGCTCTCTATAGTAAAGATTATTTCTCGTTCTGAATTGTTCCCAGGAGGGTTAAATGTAGAAGCAGTGTGCCATTTAAGAATTAGAAACATTAGTAGAATGTTATGTGTGCCCCCCCACCCCAGCTCCCTGATATTCCCATCACCAACCCTGTTGTAGCATCCATCCCCCAGCTGCTGGGAGCCTTTCACTGATGGCTCCCACTGTCATATTTTCCTTAAAGATTGTCCTTTAGAGACTAAAGCTTACTTACCCAGAAAGGGTTGGCAGTTATATGTCATTCTACTCCCCTTGCTTCAAGAAATGACACCCTCTGATGCAATGTAGACATTCCTGAGGGATCATGTTGAATTTAAACTTCATTTGAACTCACATTCCTATCTTGTTTCTCTTATATGTTATAGCTTCTCCTGAGAAATTTCTCACAGTAAAATCACGTGCATACAAATGTCAACATCAGGCTCTGTTTCTAGAGAACCTACCCTAAGATGGAAGTCAAATATGATACAGTGAGGAATGGAGGGGCAAAGACATGCAACTCCAAAAGTTTATCTAGGAATTTAGGAACCAAAGAAAATCTGGTGCTTTAGTTTTGTAGCATATTGACTAAAACAAACAAAGAAATGAACAGAGGTGAGATTCATCAGATACTTGTAAGTCATTAGTAAATGCATCAGACTAGAGACCAGACTGAACTATTAACTAACAGTAAATGGGAGCAGTCAGGAGAACAATCTAGGAGTGGATAAAAAGAGTTCCATTTCAAGTTAGGATATAAAAGATTTTTCACACCAAAAAAAAAAAAATCCGGTTTAATTAAAATCATATGTGAGACTGTTAAAGAATGGTGAATTCATGAAAGTCCAGAAGAACTCATTTCAGAAGAGAGGAGCCCTTTACAAGAGAGGAGAGAGTCCTGGCTCTTTCCTGTAGGGGTAATGCCAGGTCTAGATGTGGTCAGGAGAAGAATGCTTTCTAGATAATTTGCAGAGTTGAGGAGAGACCAATAACAAGTTTAAGTTATTGGCAATGATAGGAAAGATAAAGAGATTTGGAGTTGCAGGTCCAATAAAAGTAAAAGTAATAATTTCAGCTTGGCAATTCATAATTATACCCAATTTGTCAAAGTAAGTGACAGTGAAGGCAGGACTAGAAAGTATAGTTTCTGCAGTCTTGAGCATTTTCACTGTGCTTGGAAAAAAGTGACCCCTATTCCTGATTCTGAAGGTGAAAGCGTGAGCCAACTGCCTCTTGGCTCAAACCTAATAAAAAAAAGAGATTAGCCCCTAAAAAGAGGAACCACAGTAACACACTGGTTGGTAAGTATGCTAACCAAAAATGTATTAATTTTATTAAATCTGAAGCTCAGTTGTAGATCAACTTGGCACTTCATCTCAGTTGCCAGACATAGAAAAAGTGCTCAGGATTTCTAGGAAAACCAGAAAAAAATAGTATACTTCAAACTCCACTGTTTTTCTATATGTAATATCTTGTTTACAATTAAAAATGTGAAATATGCAACAACAGTGCAAATATGAACCCTGCATTGGGCTCCCTGCTCAGTGGTCAGGGAGTCTGCCTGTCCCTCTCCCTCTGCCTCTCCCCTCCCACTGTGCTCTCTCGTTCTCTTTCTCTCAAATAAATAAATGAAATCTTTTTTTAAAAAAGGAACTCCCCTGAAAAAATATAAACGTTTAGAATTTTCTTTGAGGAAGGGTGTTGGATTATGAATTTTGCTTCTTTCTTATGTATAAACCCATTCAGATCTGTTTATTCTTGTGTCAGTTTTGGAAAGTTCTGTTTTTCAGTTATTTGGTCCATTCCTTCTAAATTTTTTTTTTTTTGGCATACTTTTTTGTTATATAACATACTCTATCTTTAACATGTGTGTGATGTCTAGTAATATCCCTTCCTTTTTTTCCTAACAATCTATCAATTTTATTTATCTGTTTAAGGAATCAGCTTTTAGCATTAAATATTTTGTTTCTATCTTATTCAGTTTTTTTATTTCATTGATTGTCGCTCTGATCATTATTTGCCTCTTTCTGTTTAGTGTAGGTTTAATTTACTTTTCTTTTGCCAGATTTTTAAGGTGGAAATTAGCTAATTAATTTTGAGCCTTTCATTTTACTAACTTGAAGATCTAAAACTACACATTTCTCTATAGGCACTGTTTTAGCTGCATCCCATAAATTTTGATATGCTGTAATCTTATTGTCATTCAGTTGAAATTATAGTTCATAATTTCCCATTTAGGTTTATTTCTTGACACACAGGTTGTACAATTGAGTTGTTTATTTTTTTCAAATATCTGTGGATTTTCTAGATATTGCTATTGATTTCTAATTTAATTCTGTTGTGATCAGAAGTACTCTGTACAATTTTAGTCATTTGAAATTTATTGAGACTTGGAATGCCTGGGTGTCTCAGTCAGTTAAGTGTCTGCCTTTGGCTTAGGTCATGATCCCAGGGTCCTGGGATCGAGTCCTGCATTGGGCTCCTTGCTCAGCGGGGAGCCTGCTTCTTCTTCTGCCTGCCATTCCCCTTGCTTGTGCTCTCGATCTCTCTCTGGCAAATAAAAAATAAAAGCTATAAAAAGAATTGAAATTTATTGAGACATTTTATTGCCAATTATATGGTATATCTTTGTTATCACCCCATGTGCACTTAAAGAATATGTACTCTTCAGTTATTGGATGTAGTGCTCTATAAATTTTAATTAGATCAAGTTGATTGATAGTATTTTTCAAATATTCTATAACTTACTGATTTTTTTTGTCTAGTTCTTTTACTAATAACTTAGAGAAGGATCTTAAAATTCCTAGTTATGACTTCATATTTGCTTCTTCACCTGAGGCCATATATAGACTTTCTTTTAGTCCTTCAAATAGACCAAACTTCTTACCACCTCGAAGCCATAACACTTGCTCCCTCTCTCTATGCTACCTACTGGTGATTTCTTTTCATTATCCTAGTTTCAGTTTTTCACCTTCACAGAAGTTTTATGACCACCTCATTTTAGTTTACTCTCCTCCAATATTTTCCTCCATCATCACATTCCATTTCATCTTTCATAGCACTTTTCCTAACTTGTAATTATTCATTCGTGTTTTATCTGGGAATATGCCTGCCTTTTATTCCTCAAGGCCTTGTATGTCTGGTGCATGACATGCACTCAATAAATATGTGCCAAATACATAAGCAAATAAATATGAAGTGATCAGTAAATATGAGTGTATGAATGAATCCATCTGGTACTGGATATATCGCTTTCTTGCTTCCTTAGGCTTCTTAGAATCTTCTCTGGTAGAGATGTCCTACCTTCCTTTCAAGTGAAAAGTGGAGACATCTCAGGTTTAAGTGATTGGAGACTGGGTGGTCTGATAAGCTCTCCTTCTCAGTCTTACCTTTTATTTCCTTTCAAAGCTCCTGTGTTACTTCTGATGACATCCTGGGGCCTGATAGGTAGTCTTGCTAAAAAAATACTGTTCTAGAGAACACATAAATATACAAATATGCCTTCTCTAGCAAAGACAAAATAGTTTGTGGGCAATTATAAAATACTTTCTCTTCATAATGAATAGGAATCTGTAATTTTGTTTCTATAGATCTGTGATGATGTAAATATAGAAGCAACCTATATTTATTGAGTTACTGCTAGTTAAAGCAACATGCTAACCACAAGGGAATAAAGAGGGAGTTTATAGGGATTAGTCCCACTAGAGGTTTAAATTGGCTGTCATATGGCAGAAGAGAGTTTCAAAATGCTCTAAGAATTATATGATATTTAATCATAGAGATTGTTAAATAAGAAAAATGGAGGGTTGGTTTTTAGGGAAGGTGACCTCTTTGTAGAAATTATAATGAAATGCTTAATAAGTAGGCAGTTGCTAAGAGTTATACATATATTATAATAAAGAAGGTGTTTTAACTAAGACAGGACTGGCCCTAAATTCCATCTAATCCTGTCACTTACTAACTATATAACACATCTCAAACTCAGCTGCATCTTATAAACATTTGGAAAAACTTCTATCTTGTAAGATTGTCCTCATAATCAAATGAGCTGTATAAGTGCTATGGCACTCAATAATTAATGTATTTTGTTAATATTATTAGTGTCATAAACATTAAATTGGCTACCATGATACACTACAATAGCTTTCTTTTTTTTAAGATTTATTTATTTATTTTAGAGGAGAGAGAGAGTGCACACACAAGCACAAGTTGGGGGAGGGTCAGGGGGAGAGAATCTTCAAGCAGACTCCCCACTGAGTGCAGAGCGTGATGTGGTGATGCAGGGCTCCATCTCACGACCCAGGAGATTATGACCTGAGTGGAAACCAAGAGTTGGACACTTAACCAACTGAGCCACAGAGGCACCCCAATAGCTTTCTTTTTTAAGTAAATTTTAAGAAGTAAAATGCTTTCTTTTTCTGCATATCCATATTATTTCTACAATCCTAACATATCTATCATGTGTGTCAATGTATCACTTAGAACTCAGCTACCACAGAATCTATTTTGTCAAAGTTTTGATGTCATAGGAGAATAATGAGAGACCCTTCCTAAAGCCATAAATTCATGACATAGATTACTATTTAATTTTTTATTTCATGACATAGATTACTATTTCATTTTCATTCACTGTGCCATAGCCAAGCTGAAGTCATTGAATATTTGTTAGCCAATATCTTTTCATCGAATGTATTATTCTTCCTTTTAGCACATTCCTAAAAGGTAGTGCTTGAATAAGCTGAACTTCAAATATGGAAAGTGCAGTTGTTGACTGAAAAAAAAAAACAACAATAAATGCTGATTAAAAGTGTAGTATTTTGGCTCCTGCAAAAGGTAGTTAAGAATCCTCCCCACATAAAGCTTAAAATCAAAGACAGAGGCCACAGATCTTGTTCCATTTCTAACTCTGCTGCTAGTAGTCGTATATCATGAAAAGTAACTTTAATAGGTCTCAGACATTTTATGAATATATAGAATTAGGGGTTGCATTAAATCAATGTTTCTCAAACTTAAGTGCCTTTCAAAAAGTTTTTGCCATAGTTGCATCTCCTACATTATGTCTGGATAATATTTTCCTTGAAACCAACGTGAAAGCTTTCTATTACTCCATAATAAATTGGTATGAGCTTACAGCTTAAATACCCACACACATTTATTATCTCACTGTTTATGTGGGTGAAGAGTCTAGGTGTGGTTCAGCGTCCTCTGCAAGGCTGTAATCAAGGCATGGTCCAAGATTTGGTTCTATTTGGAAGCTCAGCTGGCAATAGGTCCACTTCCAGCCTCACTCAGATTTCTAGCAGAATCATTTCCATGGGACTGTAAGACTGACGGCTCTGGCTTCTTTCTAGATGTTGGCCAGAGGCTGCTCTCAGCCCTTAGAGACCATCTTTAGACTCCAGAAGACACCACAGTTCCTTATCACATAGCTCTCTCCATAGATCCTGTCATAATATGGAAGCTTGCTTCTTCCAGACAACAAGGGAGAAAGAGAGAGTGAGTCTGCTCTGCATTTATAGCCTAATCTAGGCAGGAGGAGAGGGAGCCACTCACTCCAGCCATGACTCCCAGTATCCAGAAAAGTCCTCACATAGGATTAATCAATAATGTCTTAAATGTAGAACAACTTCAAAAGCTCCTTTATTTGCCTGAGCCAACTGATTTTCTTGTAATTTTAAAAATAATTTAGGTCACTCAGGAAAATGATTCAGTTACCCAGTTTTGTCTTTTAACCAAGCTGTCATTCATAAATCATCTGTCTTTTGATCATTAGAAATATGACTAATAATCCTAATCACAGTATTTTTAAAAATATAGCTTTAAATATCCTGAATTGTTTGAAAGCAAACATTGCAAAGGGAGGGTGAATGAAGTCTGTGAGAATATCTCTACCCCTGAAGTCAGCAGCTGGTTGGGCTAAGATTGTAAACAATAATGACCAAAGATAATCAGCGCATGCTTAACAATTTCAAAATGGACCCTTTTCATTTGTCATTTCTGGGAAATGGGAAAAACTGAAGTTTGGGTTTTGCAAATGTCTTTCTTTTGACTTACAATCTGTTTACAACAGAAGGTCTACTCGGGTTCCAAATAAACTCAACAACCCTTTCTTCTTTTTTTTTTTTTTAATTTTATTATGTTATGTTAATCACCATACGTTACATCATTAGTTTTTGATGTAGTGTTCCATGATTCATTGTTTGCGTATAACACCCAGTGCTCCTCCATTCAATACATGCCCTCCTTAATACCCATCATGGGGCTAACCCATCCCTCCACCTCCCACCCCTCTAGAACCCCCAGTTTGTTTCTCAGAGTCCATAGTCTCTCATGGTTGGTCTCCCCCTCCGATTTCCCCTCTTCATTTTTCCCTTCCTACTATCTTCTTTTTTTTTTTTTAACATATAATGTATTATTTGTTTCAGAGGTACAGGTCTGTGATTCAACAGTCCTACACAATTCACAGTGCTCACCGTAGCACATACCCTCCCCAATGTCTATCACCCAGCCACCCCATTCTTCCCACCCCCCACCACTCCAGCAACCCTCAGTTTGTTTCCTGCGATTAAGAATTCCTCATATCAGTGAGATCATATGATACATGTCTTTCTCTGATTGACTTATTTTGCTCAGCATAATACCCTCCAGTTCCATCCACATCGTTGCAAATGGCAAGATTTTGGGTTTTTTGATGGCTGCATAATATTCCATTGTATATATATACCACTTCTTCTTTATCCATTCATCTGTCGATGGACATCTTGGCTCTTTCCATAGTTTGGCTATTGTGGACATTGCTGCTATAAACATCGGGGTGCATGTACCCCTTCGGATCACTATATTTCAACAACCCTTTCTTCTTAAGACCATCACCAGAGATTATTTTTCCAATACTTATCCAATTTCAAAAAAATAAAAACAGCCTCAAACAATCTGAAAGGCTGTTTAGTTTCCAGCATCTTTCACTAAAAGTTTACAGTTTTGTCTTGTTCTATGGAGATGAAAAGTGTTAATATGTCACAATGAAGTAGGTGGGAAGAAAAAATTATTATAATAACAACCAAGTTCTGATTAACTGTGTATTTCTGAAGTGCCTTGAGAACTAGGTTTTGTAGTCTGGAAGACATATACTTTATTAATTTCTTCTATTTCATTTTGTTCATATAATAAACATATTCTTCCAGCTGTTGCTTTTAAATAGAAAATATCAGATTTTGCCATTACTTCAAATATTTATTTTGGACCATTTAATTGATAGCAAATTAATATTAAAGCTAATACTACAGATAACCTTTATTGCTAGTTATTTACTAGTGATTTTGCTGCCTGTAGAGATACTTTTAACATTTTCTCTATATGAGCTGACAGTGACGAATTTTATAAAAAGTTCCCTCTGCCATTTGAAGTTATTTGCATTTATACGTGTGAAACTACTAGCTTACTATTTAAATGTACTTTAGAACTCCCTAATATTGATGCAATCTTTTCAATAGTAATAAGATCCAGATTCCTCAAGGCCAACAATCAACCTAGATGTGGTATACTTAAAAAAAAAAAAAAAATTCTAGGGGCACCTGGGTGGCTCAGTCGTTAAGCGTCTGCCTTCAGCTCAGGTCATGATCCCAGGGTCCTGGGATCGAGCCCCGCATCGGGCTCCCTGCTCGGCGGGAAGCCTGCTTCTCCCTCTCCCACTCCCCCTGCTTGTGTTCCCTCTCTTACTGTATCTCTCTGTCAAATAAATAAATAAAATCTTTAAAAAAAAAAATTCTATTTGTGTTTTTGGTTTCTAAAAAAATGTAAACTTTTAGGAGAAAGAATGTTTCCTTGATCATTCCCATTAAATGGGCCAGAGTAGTATTCTTTCAAAGTTTATAAAGATGTTACACATTAAATACTGGAATCAACCATAATGTTTATCAGTAGAAGATTACTCAGGTCATTTATGGAATGAAACAAACTGAGGGTTCTAGAGGGGAGGGGGTGGGGGGATAGCTTAGCCTGGTGATGGGTATTAAAGAGGGCCTGTACTGAATGGAGCACTGGGTGTTATATGCAAACAATGAATCATGGAACACTACATCAAAAACTAATGATGTATGGTGACTAACATAACATAATAAAATAAAATGAAAAAATTAAAATTAATAGGATTTTCAACAGGAGATATGAGAAAATGGGCTATCCAGGTGCACAGAAGAAAACTTCCCTTTTTCATTTTCTTAGATTACTTTTACTACTATTTCTGAAACAAAATAGTAATTGTTAAGTAGTAAAAAAAATAAATTATGACATTAAACCATTTTGAAGCTGCCATTTTATAAATCAAAAGGAATTGAATATCAGCAATTTCATATGGTTCACCTAATTTTTTTTTAAAGATCTTATTTATTTATTTGACAGAGAGAGACCCAGTGAGAGAGGGAACACAAGCAGGGGGAGTGGCAGAGGGAGAAGCAGGCTTCCTGCCGAGCAGGGAGTCCGATGCGGGGCTCGATCCCAGGACCCTGGGATCACGACCTGAGCTGAAGGCAGACGCTTAACGACTGAGCCACCCAGGTGCCCCTCCACTTATTTTTTTTATAAAGAATAAATATGCCTGCAAATATGTGAAAAATTCTGAAAAAAATGTGCAAACTCTTAAAACTGAGACTAAGGAAGAGGAAAAATGGGGAATCTGGTTTGTTTTACACACACTTCTACTTTTTGATTTCTCAGTATAAGCACAAATTAATGACATGATGTTATCATCATATTTATGGCATTAAAAAATAACCAAGCAGGCTCTTTTTTTTTTTTTTTTAAGATTTTATTTATTTATTTGAGACAGAGAGAATGAGAGAGACATAGAGCACATGAGAGGGGGGAGGGTCAGAGGGAGAAGCAGGCTCCCCGCCGAGCAGGGAGCCCGATGCGGGACTCGATCCCGGGACTCCAGGATCATGACCTGAGCCGAAGGCAGTCGCTTAACCAACTGAGCCACCCAGGCGCCCCCAAGCAGGCTCTTTCCTCAGTGCTACTCGAAGTGCAATTCATGGAAGACACCAGTTTATAAAATTTACCATATCAATTAGAGAACGAGATAGGTACAGAAGTTGAGAGAAGCATTTAGAAAATTTTATAGCAGTTTGGTGAATAATTTTGTGTTTATTGAATCTAATAGTGAAAACTGGGGCTTGTATTTTCATTTTATTTGTCTACTAATTGATTTTCATATTATTTTACCAAAGAATCTATCTATGACTTAATTGGAATAAAAAAGAAAGAAAAAAATGTTCCTTTATCATGGATCGTTTGAGCTCAGGCTAACCTTTATTTTTCCAGAATCCAGTCACTGAATGAATGCAAGATGGATAAATAAATGGATGCAGTTGACAGATTTGAGGGACTCCAAGAAAATAAACAGAATGTGGTGCTGCATTGGATTGATGCTGGGGAAGAGAAGGCAGTCATGGAAAACTCCAAGGTTTTCCTGGAAGCTTGCTGATGCCATTCTCTAAGATAGGAAACCCTGGAAGAGTAGCAGATTCGTGCCATGTTTACAGATGATGAATTCTTTTTTGAACAGGTTGACATGGAGATTATCTATGAAATATCCAAATGGGGATGTCAGCAAGCAGACGCATGGATTAGAAGCTCAGGAAGCAAAGTCTGGGCTGAGATCTAGACTTCAGAGTTACGGCCTCTAGAGTGAATGAAGACTACATAGAATGCAGATTGGGGAAAAAAGAAGCTAAGGAGAAACCTCTGGCTGCTTAGCAGTGTCTGACACATGATTAGTAACTCTTTGTCAAAAAAGAGGTAGGTAGATATAAATCTAAGTCTATTTTATTCCAAGCCCCAACTTTCCTTACTAACCCCATTCCTCCAAACTGCACAGCATTCTAACAGATACTGCCTGGGGCTGGAGGTAGGGTGAGGAAGAAAGAAAAATCAGAAACACACAGACAGACCGAAGAGGCCCAGCTGTGTTGAATGTTGCTAAAAGATCAGGATGACAAGAGAAAAATGTCTACTGGATTATCAACATAAGGGTCATTGATAACCTTAACAGATATTCTTTCTGTGGAGAGATAGGGGTAAGACCTGTTTTAAGCTGGTTTAAAGTAAGTGGAAAGCACAAAAATGTAGGCAACATGTCCATTCTTTATCAAGGAGCTTAGCTATAAAGACAAATCAAGAAATCTTAGAGTTATTTTAATAAGTTATTATGGGTGTTGGCAATAGAGGCTGGACCTCCAAATAAAATGGTTCATTAGAATCTGATTGGAGTCCCTGGGTGGCACAGTTGGTTAAGAGTCCAACTCTTGGTTTTGACTCAGGTCATGATCTCAGGGTCATGAGATTGAGCCCCGTGTAGGGCTCTGCGCTCAGCAGAGTTGGCTTGAGATTCTCTCTTTTCCTCTCCTTCTGCCCCTCTTCCCTCAAATAAAAAGATAAATCTTTTGAAAAAAATGGAATCTGACTTGAACTTCATGAATAATACTAGAATTAAAAATAATGCCAATAAGAAATATATAATTAAGTGACCCTTAGGTGCTAGGTTTTGTACCTAAGTAAGTTGTTATTATGCATTTTTCTTATAGCTTTAATATATCCGTAACATAAGTTTCATTTTCACTTTAGACATGAGAAAATTTGCATTTAAGAATTTTAAGGGACTTGTCCAGGTTGGTTAAATATTAAATAGCAGAACCCAAATGTGAACCCAGGATTGTTTGATTCTAGAACCTAACCTGTGCTCTTAATTGATGTATATACCTTAATTTTTAAATATTAGGAAAAAATGCACATTACAACAATGTGTCCACCTTCAGCAGTTTCACGTATATTCCATTTATAAGTTCCTTGAAGGCAAGAAACATAAATTCAGAAGAGGCTTTGACTAGAAGTCAGCTGTCCTGGATGTCTTGTCTGGTATTTTCAAGAATTGGCTGCATTTCTTGGGACAAGTCAATTCTCCACAGTAGACCTGAATTAGAGCATTGTAAATTTAGAGTTTTAGGCTAAATAGCTCTTGCTACCTTTATTCAGCTCTGGTATTCTATCATTTCTTGTTATATTCTTTTATTTTTATTTTAATACATTAATATTTATTAAAAGGATCTGAAGAGTCCTATCAGAAGCCTGTTTACATTTATTTTCCAAAAGTTTATAAATTAGTTTGAGAATGAGACACTTTTCTAATGTTGTTTATTAACATCACAAAAACAAATTGTTCCAAGGTCTGATGATAAAAATGTAGCTGTTCTTGTCATTGATATTTTCATCATTACTAATTAAATATACTTATTGAGACCAGCTTCTTGAGGACTGAAACCTTGAATGAGTACAGTTTAGTGGAGAGCCAGCTCAGGAAGAAACCACTCACTAATGACCAGGCTTGGATGGGATGGCATTAGGTGAAGAGTATTGGAGCCCTGGAGCATTGTAATAGATACCCCTTCAACACTCTTGCCTACCCAGTGTTTGAAATCTTCAACGTTTAAAGCTTCTGTTGTATCAGTCTTGGTGAGAGATGCCTGTTTCAAAGCCACCCTGATTTGTTTTTTGAGAATTCCAGCAACTAGGACTCAAGAATATACTTAGGTTCTGTCAGTTTAATGCTTGGGAAGGGAATTTAATTTCTGGAGTGTGTGACAAAAATAAGCAAAGGATGTTTCTGCTTCACATGGTGGGTTGGACACCATTGTTCAGTCTGAAACCTGGTAGAAAGCAGTGAGCTATAACCCACAAGGACAAAAATAAAAGGAGAGGAGTTGGCAGTAATAATGTATGGTGATTAGCAACTGATGTAGGAGGCCAGATAATAAAGAAACCTAAACCAGTGTGGGGGAAGTTCCAAAGTGAGGGGATTAGCATCATAGAACCATAAAAAAGCATCAAGAATTGAAAATAAAAATAACTCTCAAAATAGGCTGGATGTGTGGCTGAAAACCATGAGATTGGTTATGGTTGGAAGCCTATAGAAGAATCATATAGACACCATATTTTCTTCCCCACTCAAGAAGGAAACTGGAAGATGACTCCTTGGAGAGGGTGAGCCAGAGAGACTCTGATCTTGGTGACAGGGGACACAGCTGACAGGTGGGCTGTCATAATTAAATCAGGGTGGTTAATTGAAAAGTGAGACTACTTGCACCCTTTCTCTGCTAGGCTTCCAGAATGCTGGTAGCCAGGCTTAAACCATTCAAGCAGAAGAATAGATGTTTCTTCTCTGGGTATACTCACTAGCCCAAAAGAAAATACCTATAGAAATAAATAGTTAGATGTCCTTCCTATGAAACAGCTCAATAACATCATCCTACAGTGAAGTCTACCGCTTGACAAGCTCAGGCTGCACATAAAACATTACTCATCAACCTTTCCTGTTTTGATGTCAAATAGGGGCAGTGTGCTAAAGATCACCAACAGTTGAGAGGTTTGAAACATTGAAGACAAAAACCAAATAAAAACAACAAAATAAATCAGAGGAAACAGTGCAGAGATCAGAGCGGGGGAACATTAAAACCAAATCATTATAACCCTATTGTCTCTTTCCAAGTTCCTAAATATACTAAGAAATACCCAATGAGTGCTGTGCATCTTTTAGTTCTGAGAGCAAAATAAATCACGTTTTGGTATGCAGCTTTGACCAATTTGCCAGATGACCTGAAATGCCTTTTTTGGGGGGTGAAAAATGAGGATATGAAAAGATACTACAGTAGGTACATGAACAAGTAACACTGCCAGTTGGTTCTTATGGATGGAGAGACCCAGGAGTGCTTGGAATGTCTGGGGAATATGGAGATGTTATATCATACCTGTGATGCTCCAGTAGTGAATTTCTAGTGGAAGTCTTTATGATTTGAGGACAAAACTGTACCATCTTCTAAATTTAACTTACCATCATTTAACAAAATAGCTTTTCTCTCCTTTGAGAAACTAAGATAGAATAAATACCTAATTATGAAATACCAATGACCATGGAGCTCAAACTGCCAATCACAAAATACTTATTACTTGATCCATTGACTCTTCAGATTAGTTGTGCCTAGCAATCTTTAATAATCATGTGAAAGTAATAGGTCCAAATCAAGAAGGTATTGAAGATATAGTATACACATATTTTTAGTGGGTTACTTCTAATTCAATGTCATCCCTCCTTTAACCTGTAATTATAGACTCATGGGTGTGACCCTGTGACCAGTTGTCTCAGGAGGGGAAAAAAAAAGCCAATAAAGTTTTAGGCATATATCTGCATGATAAATTGACATTCAATGGAAAATGACTAATACATTCTAAGACAATCAGACATTTAAAAAAAAATCTATTTATTTGACAGAGAGAGACACAGTGAGAGAGGGAACACAAGGACGGGTAGTGGGAGAAGGAGAAGCAGGCTTCCCGCTGAGCAGGGAGCCCGATGTGGGGCTCGATCCCAGGCCTCTGGGATCATGACCTGAGCCAAAGGCAGACGCTTAATGACTGAGCCACCCAGGTACCCCCAGACATTGAGAAACAGGAAACACTCTCTCAGTGATTTATGAATGGTGAGATAATGATTTCGATGGATGGTCAAGGTCTTGGAGGGAGCTGGAGTTCACACAAAGACACCTATGGAAGACTTACAGGATAGATTTCTTCAAATGGGCCCAGCATTTAATAGTACTGGTTTCTCAAGTGAAATTTTATTAAATACCCTTTCTATGAAGAAGGTTTTTAAGAAGAAGTAGAATAGGTAACAGCTTTCTTCCTCAGCTCTCTAGAGATCGCTCAATAGGCTTATGAACTAAGTAGTCATGAAAACTATATATGTGCTCAGTAGTATGGACTTCCCTCCACAAGGCTGATTTCTCTCTTTCTACTCTTCAGCTTGCAAACAATAGAAACTAAACCTGGGCCCCCAAATGATATGACTTAAAAGAAGAAAGAAGCCACACAGCAACAGGTTGATTGTGGTGAACCCCCATCCATCAGGTAGGAAATAGTAATTCATGCTAACTTGAAAAATATATGAGTTGGTATTTGCTTCCTCTAACTTATCATTCTTTTTTTGCTTGAAATGTCACCTGAAACTTACTGACATGTCTTACTATGTTATCCCATACAAAGTGAACTCACTTTTCAGGGAACAAATAATATCTATAGGAATCACTGGTCTCACCATATCCATATCACCCAAGGAAACGGACTTGCATCATAATGGTAGAATGGCTAAGGAGACTCATGTAAGCTTTAACTTGGAGATATGCTTCATAATGTTGGGATGCTCTGATATAGGATGTGTACAATACAGTCAAGTATGTATACGTGGCTCTAGGAACCAAAGTACAGAAATAGAGGTCATTCCATTTATCATTACATCTAATTACCCATTAGTGACATTTTAGTTTTTAGAGTCTGTGACTCTGGGTCCTGTAAACACAGACAAGATTTAATGTGCAAAATATGAATGTTTCTATCAGAGAACCAACACTGTTGTAGAACACAGATTCTATTAATTTGAGCCTAAGTGTTCAACTTGGTCATATCAGTCTTCTCTTGTCAGTGGATAAACAGAGAGAATAGGAAGTTATGAGGTATTTTGGCTTATCTAGTAGGGGAAAATAAGGTTGCTGATAAGCAAAGGGACATGATGTAGTCTAGAAATAATCGAGATGATACTTACTGGTGTTACCTTATGCTACTCTGACATTAAAAGTTAATGTAAGGATGCAGCAAGCATATGTAGGAAGCATGAACATAGGCTTAGTTAGATGACTCATAAATCAAGTTATGGTCCCTTAACCAGTTAATAAAATCTAAATGACTACATTGTCTAAAAATTAGCACCTGTGTAAGGTTGCTTGACTATTTCTTCTTTACTGGGTGATGTGGCCAAATGGTGTGTGTGGCTTTGCACATAAATGGGCCAAGTAGGCACTATCCATCTGTGAAATACACTTGTTCAGGGCAAATAGCTCTGTTGGAAAGCCTTGGACATTCTTAGTTCTTGGAAACAATAATAGGGTCATTTCTTACCTGCCTACCTGACGTGGTGTGTTCCAGAGAGAGAGGCAGCCTTTGACACCAGAGACATTCTCTCACCCTTTCTTTTATATGACTTGTCAAAAGGCTAAGGTAAAGTGAAAAATAGACCAGCCAGTAATGGGGTGATAAATGAGGTTGGGGGTTATGAGTTTCAATTGACTTTTTCATTATGTGATAGTTGACTGGGGGGAAAAGTGGGTGCCTTTTCCTTTTGAAAAAATAAATGGCATGTAATATTTCTCTTCTATTCCCTGGATAAGAATCTAAGGCTCTTTCAGTATTTGGGCACTACCTTTGAAACCTCTGGGGATTATTATTACTCCCGGGAGATAGATCAGAGAGAAGTTTATCCTGTGGTATCTCCAGCAGTGAAGAATCTTAGGGTTCCACTCAACATTCAGTGTTGGGTAAAGCGAGAACCCAGTTATAAGTCAATCTGTACCTTCTACTGGATGATAAGAAGAAATGAAATCCTTCCAAATAGCTAGTTTATACAAACATCCTTCTGTTATTCCATCAGTCCACCTAGATAGCCATCTAGCTAGCCACTATAATGAAATACACTTATTTATTAAGAAATTACAATACATCCATAATTATATGAACTTTTGTTGGAAATTTGAGAAACAGAATCATAAATCATGTGAAAATCTGAGATGTCAAAGAAAATAGATTCATCTACTCCAATACTATCTTTGTGAAAGAGGAAAATGAAGGTTCCAAGTAATAGGAAATTATTTTTTCAAGGCAGAGAGGCATATAGTTTTATGGCAGCCTTGAGCAAGCCTCAAAGCAGGTTAACATCAGAGCCAGGGCTAAGAACCAGGCCATCCAACCCTTAGAAAGCATATCTGCTCTTTCTGAAATTATAATCCAAATGTGGAGGAAGAATCAACATATGTGAGATAATTCAAAACAATGAGGTGATACAGTGTATAAATAATCAGTATCACACAGGGTGTCACTTGTTTTGAATTATATGTACTTATATAATTATAGTTATATGAATTATATATGTATAAAATAAGAGAGAATTGGGTGTGGAATGGGTTTTGGAATAATCTAGAAAGCTTCTAAGGAGGTATGAATATGGAAATAGGTAGTTTGAGCCATGGTGGTAAATAGGATTTAGATAACAGAGAGACAGATGGAGGGATGCTAGGTGGAGGACCTTTGATAAACTGAGTGTGACGTTGTCCTGGTGGAGCTATCAGTGGGGTGGATGAATGGACCTTTCTTGCTGCATCAGAAGGTCAGAACTAGCAACACTGACAAAATTATATTCATTCATTCTATTTTGACAAACTTTACAACGTTGATCCTTGGGTAACTATTAGGTGTTTTGTTTTTTCTTTTCTCTTCTCTTCTTCCCTTTCTTTCTTTTCTTTTCTTTTCTTTATTTATTTATTTATTTTTTGTCTAGTTGTTTTCTTTTGGTTTGAATCTCCCCTTTCTTTGTTCATTTGCTTTTTGTTCATTTTTGGTTTGAACTTCCTTTTATTTTCCTGAGCTGCAGGAAATAAGGTGTCCTTGCACTAATTTTCCACCTTAGGATCTTTGAAGAGAGCACAGTAGGGTCTCAGGGAAGTGCAGGAAGAGTTCAAACTCTAAATGGAAAGCAGACTCAGTCCATCCAGTGTTAGTATATAGTTCCTTCCAGTGAAATTGGCTTGCTGTTTCTCACTCAGCTTTCTTAAAAATGTATTGGCAAATCTTAACAGCTTTTACCCTTGTTGATCTGCATGGCAGACCTCTACTAATTACTAAACTGCAAATTAAATGCTTGAGGATGAACAGAGATCAGATTAGGAACTTCACACTTTACAGAGACCAGCTCAGCAGGAGTAGTCAGATTCTTTAAGCCATCACAAAGGAGTGGAAACAGGCTGCTCTTGTCTGGAAGCCCATTAAAGCAGGAGCTAGAATAGCTGTAATGTGATATTAAAGCTAATTTTCTACAGGCTTAGAGGTGCCTTGGACACAATAAATAATAATAATAACATTATACTGTCTTGTCAAAACATGCTCTATACACACATTGATATGACTTATTATTTTAAAAGAATAGTGTTGGCTATAATCTCATTGACATCTACCAGAGCTTTATGAAATGGAATTAATATTACAATAGGATCATTTCCTAAGGGGTTTTAATGCAACAAGAGACTATTTATGCCAGAGTATAAATTGTCTTGAGATATAATTACTCATATTGCACTTCTGAGCTGTTCCTGTGATACATCTTGTTAGTGAAATCATCTGTCTTAGAAAATATAAAATAGGTGAAAATTAGCAGTTGGAGAGTCCAAAAATTAACTTTTAAAAAAATTTACTGATTTGTTGGGGTGCCTGGGTGGCTTAGTCAGTTAAATTGTCAACTCTTGATTTCAGCTCAAGTCATGATCTCAGGATCCTGGGATGGAGCCCAACATCAGGCTCTGCTGCTCAGCAGGGAGTCTGCTTGTAATTTTCTCTCCCTCTCCCTCTGCCCCTTCTCCCACTTGTGTGCGCTCTCTCTCTAAAATAGAATAAATAAATCTTTAACAAATTTTAAATAAACTTGCTGATTTCTTAAATAAGCCATTTTTAAAAGAAGGCACAAAATAGCATAGCTATTTTAATTGGCCATATATGGAGTTGGGAGCTCCTATTCTCTGAGCCTCACAGACCTACCCAGCAGATACTAAAATAAGACAAGATGTGATAGTAGTTAAAATGGGTTAATAATGTCAAGAAAAATGAAGATAAGTGAATGGAAATGAGTAGTATTTTAGTAGGGAAAAGCAGCAAGACTTGGTATATAACCAAAGGTTAGCAATGAAAAAGAAGGAAATCATGCAAATTGATAAGATGACTCAAGGGAATAATGTAGAAAAAGAGAAAAAATAATTTTGTAAATAACCCTGAATAACTATAATTTATGTTTCAGGTAGAGAAGGAAGAAACCATAAAGGGATTGATGAGTATCTGGAGAAGGCCACAATAAATTATGTAGTATGTGTTGGCACAAAATTAAAGGAAGAGATTGTTTCAAGTGGATGAGAATTCTCAATACTAATAAATGTTGAGAAAAGGTCAAGAGATACAATTTTTAAGACTGCCTAAAAGATTCAGTAATAAAGAGGCTTTTGTTGTTCTTGGTAAAAATATAGGGCTCTGGTCTTAAGAGTTATGAGAAACATGGAGGGCCAAATTTCTTCTTTGCAGATATCCTCCAATTTTCTCTGGCTACTCAACAAAAAAGGAGGGTCCATTCAAAATACTGGATGCCAGCACTAATGTTATGGTTTGCCCTAGGAGCACGGGGACAGCATATGAAGCAGGAAATGCTGACGTTCCTTAATAGTGAATAGGCATATGAATGAGACCAGAATTGAGAAGATGTCCAATGGTCATGGGCTGAAGAAAAGCCATGGGCTTGGTGTCTAATGGCAATTCAGAATAGATTTTTTTCAGAATCAAGAACAACAATGGGCCTTGGGGAATCAGGCAGATGTTTACAACAATAATTTTTCATTTTAGTCCTTGATCCTTTCCTTGGATCATTTCATCATCATATGTGATTTTAATGACTGTTTATGGTTATGACTCCCAGGCTTATTCATCTCACCTATATTTTGTCTTTGAGCTTCAGACTCCTATATCTAACTGCCTAGAGGACATCTCTTAAAAAATCAGTAAACTCCAAAATTTCAGCCTGCAAAACTGAAGTCATAATCTTTCTCCTTCAAACCTGCTTCTCATTTCCCCATCTCAATTGATGTTATTTTAATTTATCTAATTGGCCAGGCAAGTAACTAAAGGTCATGTATCTTTTTCTCATTTTGCCAATTTCTTTTTTTTTTATTTATTTGCGAGAGAGAGAATGAGAGACAGAGAGCATGAGAGGGAGGAGGGTCAGAGGGAGAAGCAGACTCCCCGCCAAGCAGGGAGCCCGATGTGGGACTTGATCCCGGAATTCCGGGATCATGGCCTGAGCCGAAGGCAGTCGCCCAACCAACTGAGCCACCCAGGCGCCCCTCATTTTGCCAATTTCTAATCATGTACCAAGTCTTGTTGATTTTATTTCCTGAATACCACTCAACTCCGTTCACTTATTTTCATCTTCCTTGATGTTATCCCATTCTAGGCCACCATTACCTATTGTTTGATATTTGCAACAACTGCTTAGTTGTCTGCCTATCACCAAACCTGGTTCTTGACAATTCACTCTGCCTAACATAGCCAGAATGGTAATTTTAACATGCATAATTAATTTTGTCATTCTCCTTATTAAACCTCTTCAAAGTCTTTGCACTGCTTTTAAAATTAAGTCCAATTATATTAATCCAATTTGAAGATTTATAATCTGGACTTTGCTTATCCCTACAGTATTATTTCATACTGTTCTTCCCCTTGCTTCTCATTCCAGCCTCATTAGCCTTCTTTCAGTTCCTCAAACTTAACCATGTTCCTTCCTACCTTGGGGCCTTTGAATAGTTTCCCCTCTGTGTAGAGCATTCTTTCCTGTTTTGAACCATGTTCTTATCTTTTTCTTGGGTAACTTCTATTCATAAGTCATTTTCTAGCTCAGAAGTTCCTTCTTTTGGTACACCTTGTCATTTTTTTCTTGATAACCTGGAATGACATGCTAGGTAAAAGGAACTGCTATAAATAGCCCTTTAGTAATGTGATGATGAGGTGCAGGGGGAGAGGAAGCATTCTATGGTCCTATGATTAGGGTTCAGTCTTTTAGGAAGCTTATGCCTCTGAACTATGAATTTCACAAATTCTTCCATGTTCTTCTTCCTGCGTAGGTAGAACAGGATGGCTAGAGCAGGCCGAAATTGGACATTTCTCTTCCTTGAGGTAAATTAGGCTTTGATAATACCACAACTTGTTAGGTTCTGGTTAACTAGTTTTCCCTTAGGACAGGGTTTGTTAAAGAACAATGCTCTGGCATCTTGCAAAATGGTTCCTTCTCCCCTTCCTATCCTGGAACCACGAGGCGATTTTCTCAGATATTTACTGTGAGAACCTGGTCGAGCTTCTGGAGGTACATCACAATATTGGGGGGAGGGAGTTCCAATGGAGTTTTAACCCTAATAATTGTTCACATGGAGCTTGCAGCATTCATATTTCCCACCCCAGCACTGGTTCCCATTACAGGTTCTGCTCCAGTAAGCCATAACTTCCTGTATTTGCCTGTTTCTCCAGTCTTGAGGGCAGTGATTTCCCTGAGTCCTCCTCTCTCTCACATATCCAAGAAGAGTTGCTGATCTTTCAGGTATGTTCAGCTAATTTTTACTTCTTAGGACAGAGTGGTAACTTCCAACCTCCTTATATGTAGAATGGAAAACTAGAAGTTACTTATTCTATGTTTCCCCCCAAGTTTGATTTAGATGCCTCATTATACGTGTTCCTACTGTACCCTAAACTTTCCCTAAGACATTTCCCTCATGTTGTATTATAATTAGACTTATTTGCTTTTCTTCCATAGACTGTAAGAGGACATGAAGAGTCCAGACTCATTCATCAATGTATTTTCAGTATATACCACAATAATAAATAGTACTGAGTAACTGAGTAACTGAATGATAACAAACATAGTTGGATTTAGCAAAAGTCTAACAATACTTTAATCCATATTTGGCATTTCACAGTAGGCATGCTGCCATCCATCACTACCAATCCAAGATGGGCATCCCTAACTCATGATGCTACTCTTTCATTCTGAATCCAACTAAGATGTTACAATTCACTTATATACGCAGCCACTACCAACCACCAAGAGTTGCTGTGTAGCATAAAATTTATTTTTCTTCCATGCCCTAGACTATACAGACTAAATCTAAATGGGTGACAATGTTCTTAATCTTCTCCTAGGTTCATGGTTTTTGTGCTATGTTGACATCTTCATACTGTTTTTGGAAACATAAAAAGGCTGCTGCTTACAAAAGCATAATCTAGATTCTAAAAAAATAATTCTAAAAAAGACTAAAGTGCTTCCAATGAGGTTGGACGACAAATCTTGGTATCCAGGCTTGGTCTTGGTTGCTGAGACCGTTGGCAAAAATTGGAGTGGAAACAGGTTATTAAAACGTTTTTTCATCAAACATGTTCATGCCAAAGAGATTTATTAGTTATTCACTGTGTGTTTAAAGCTTTGCTTTGGTTACTCTGGTGAATCAAGCATTATCCTTGTCTTTGAAGAGCTCAGAGTCTACCCAAGAGAAAGTCATGTAAGAGACTGATTACAATAACACATATACATACTATAAAAGAGTGATGTGCAAAGTCCTGTGGGACTAAATAGAGCCAGTTAATAGCGTCAGGAGTCACATCTCGAAGAATGAGATCTTAGTACTTTTCTGCAATCCTATACAACACCCTGGCCATTCATTCAGGTTCCTCCTCCCTCCAAAGGCTACTTTTCTCCTGCCCCTTTTCTTAAATCTCCAAAACTTCATTCTACTCCCCACTTTCAAATGACTTTATTTTTTTTTATTAATCTAAGAAAATAAAAGTATGTAGAAAATAACTTCCAGAAGTTTTATCTACCTACTGCTCCAGTACCCTGTGCTCCCCTGAGATCTATCTGATCCCATTCCCTACCACTGCCCCCTGCGATTCTCAGCCCACACAGGCCTCCTCAGTACTCCTCCAACTAACTAGGCTTATATTCCTGCCTCAGAGCTTTTGCACTTGCTATTTTCTCTGCCTGAAGCTCTCCCTAGACATCTGAAGAACTTGCTCTCTCACATTGCTGAGGTCACAGATACCTTATGTCTGAAGTCTGCCCTGGCTACTCTATATAATACTGCCTGCATTATCTCCCTATTCTTCAATGCTGCTTTATTTTTCTCCATACCTCTTACCCCTAAATGCAGCCTACATTATCTATTTTATTGTCTCTGTCCCTTCACTAAAAATAACTTTCACAAGGACAGAAACATTAACAGTCTTGTTCACTGATATCTTCCCAAGCATAAATAGTATCCTTTACTGATATTTTCTCATTGTTGAGAATGGAGTCTTTTCATATATTATATACTCAATAAATATTTTTGAGTAAAATAATGTGTTGAAGGAGTGGAGATTAGCACATAAATTATGTTCAACAAATAATATTTACTGGAGAAATTAACACTAGGTAAAGAAATAAATTAACACGAGATAATTCTATACAGTGAAGAGAGACTATCCAAAGGCCATAATACAACCTTTAAGGCTAGGCTGATGCCCCTAAATGTGAGACAGGAATCCATCACAATCCTAGAGGAGAACACAGACAGAAACCTCTTTGACCTCAGCTACAGAAACTTCTTCCTAGAAACATTACCAAAGGCAAGGGAAGCAAGGGCAAAAATGAACTATTGGGACTTCATCAAGATAAAAAGCTTTTGTGGGGCACCTGGGTGGCTCAGTTGGTTAAGCGACTGCCTCTGGCTCAGGTCATGATCCTGGACTCCTTGGATCAAGTCCTGCATCAGGCTCCCTGCTTGGCAGGGAGTCTGCTTCTCCCTCTGACCCTCCCCCCTCTCATGTGCTCTCTCTCTCATTCTCTCTCTCTCAAATAAATAAATAAAATCTTTAAAAAAAAAGATAAAAAGCTTTTGCACAGCAAAGGAAACAGTCAACAAAACTAAAAGACAACCAACAGAATGGGAGAAGATATTTGCAAATGACATATCAGATAAAGGGCTAGTATCCAAAATGTATAAAGAACTTATCAAATTCAACACTCAAAGAACAAAGAATCCAATCAAGAAATGGGCAGAAGACATGAACAGACATTTTTCCAAAGAAGACATCCAAATGGCCAACAGACACATGAAAAAGTGCTCAACATCACTCGGCATCAGGGAAATCTAAATCAAAACCTCAATGAGATACCACCTCATACCAGTCAGAGTGGCTAAAATTAATAAGTCAGGAAATGACAGATGTTGGTGAGGATGTGGAGAAAGGGGAACCCTCCTACACCGTTGGTGGGAATGCCAGCTGGTGCAGCCACTCTGGAAAACAGTATGGAAGTTATTCAAAAAGTTGAAAATAGAGCTACCCTACAACCCAGCAATTGCACTACTGGATATTTACCCCAAAGATACAAATGTAGTGATCTGAAGGGGTACATGCACCCCAATGTTTATAGCAGCAATGTCCACAAGAGCCAAACTATGGAAAGAGCCAAAGTGTCCTTCAACAGATGATTGGATAAAGAAGAAGTGGTATATATATACAATGGAATATTATGCAGCCATCAAAAAAACCCCAAAATCTTGCCATTTGCAATGACATGGATGGAACTAGAGGGTATTATGCTAAGTGAAATAAGTCAATCAGAGAAAGACAAGTATAATATGATCTCACTGATATGAGGAATTTGAGAAACAAGACAGAGGACCATAGGGGAAGGGAGGAAAAAATGAAACAAGATGAAACCAGAGAGGGAGACAAACCATAAGAAACTCTTAATCTCAGGAAACAAACTGAGGGTTGCTGGAGTGGTGGGGGGATGGGAGGGTTGGGGTGGCTGGGTGATGGACATTGGGGAGGGCATGTGCTATGGTGAGCTCTGTTAATTGTGTAAGACTGATGAATCACAGACCTATACCTCTGAAACAAATAATACATTATATGTTAAAAAAAAAAAAAAAGGAGAAGATGGTAGGAAGGGAAAAATGAAGGGGGTAAATAGGAGGGGGGAGACAAACCATGAGAGACTATGGACTCTGAGAAAGAAACTGAGGGTTTTGGGGGGGTGGGGGATGGGTTAGACCAGTGATGAGTATTAAGGAGGGCACATATTACATGGAGCACTGGGTGTTAAACACAAACATGAATCATGGAACACTACATCAAAAACTAATGATGTAATGTATGGTGACTAACATAACATAATGTAATAAAATTAAAAAACAAAAAGACTAGGTCTGATGCCTTATAATCTTTGTAGCTCTGGTATCTACCATATTGTCTGGTAAACAGTAGATATATACTGAATAAATAAATGAGAAATAAATACTAGCCATTAAATCTACTGAGTCCATTCAAATCTGTTAAATCACACTTGAATATTTAATGGTATTGGGCAATGTTTTAATAAATATTCTGTGAAAGAGGCATGTTATAGAACTTTCTGCATAGTATGATTCCCACATGTAAAAGAATATATTTACAGTAATTTTAGGCATAGAAGACAAGATGAATAAATTTCAGAAACTATGCCAGTGATTATGTGTAGGTTATGACACAAGGATGAGCCATCTTATATTTTGTGCATTTCATATTTGCTCTAATTATTATTTTTAAATCAAAGTAAAAAATGTTATAAAATCACATGATGTTACTAAAATAGGAATGGGAAAAGTCAGGGAAAAGGTAGCAATTAGTTATCTGGTGTCTAAGATTACCTTTTCACATTAGTACAGCTTTATGAGCCATTCAAATGGTTGGTATTTATGTGTGGTCCACAAAGGCTGAGCTGCCATCAGCAGTTTTCAGAATGTCACTTGAACTTCTGTCAGGTAATAGGATATTCATTCATCTTCATCAGCTATAAATTTGGAATCCCAATTCAATTTAAAAATATTTATTGAGCTCTTAATATGTGCCAGGCACTCTGCCAAGGCATTGAAGTGACAAAGGCAAACAAGACACAGTCCATGACCTCAACGTTTTCCATTTAGACAGAAGAGAGACATATTTAAAAACAAAGGCAAAACAAACACATGCAAACAAACAAAACCCACCAAATTCAGTGTGATTATTATAAGGAAATCTCTGTGAGGGCAGGGACCATATTTGTTTTACCCACCTTGCATCCTTTGTGCCAAACACAGTACCCAAAATGCAGAAGGCAACCAACAGCTATGTGTTCGATTTTAAGTTTAGGAATGAAACTCGAGAAGTATTCTCAAGGAATGTATCAGAATGCCTTCTTCAAAGGACATATTGGTTTCTAGTCTTTCTTAGAAGCAATTCCATGCATGTTAAAAATTAGGTCTGCTTAAATTGGCTGTTCTTATATTTAAAAAGTAAAATCTCACTAAATGCATGCCTTATTCAGCAGGAATGGGAGAGTAACTATAGGTGTAAAACTTCTTTGAAGACCTGCAGATAGCTAGACATGGCCTTCTTTTCCATCCTATTTCTCTACCCATTACATCATAGCGCCAATGGGCTAGAGGAGCAAACATATAGGTGAGACAACATGTAAAGGGAAAGGAGCATGGATTCTGAGTCAGAAAAACCTCATTGCTGTGGATTTTAACCACAGCGTCTAACATTTAGCTGGATGACCTAGACTAAATGGCTTAATCTCTCTGAGTCTCTTTATCTTTAAAAATGAAGGTGGTAGATGCATCTCAGGATTATTATGGAAATGGAATAATGTGTAAAACTTTCAGTGAAAATTAGATGTAAAAATACGGTGTATTAATTTGTTGGGGCTACTATAACAAAGTACCACAGATTGGTACTCACAATTCTGAGGATACAGTTCTGAAATCAAGGTGTTGGCAGGGTTAGTTTACTCTGAGTCCTCTCTCCTTGGCTTGTAGACAGCTGCCTTCTCCCTGTGTCTTTGCCTAATCTTCCTTCTGTGTGACTGTGTCCTACTCTTTTTTGCTCATGAGGACACCAGTTATATTGGATTAGGACATACTCTAATGATCTAATTTTAACTTAAGTACCTCTTTAAAAACCCTAAGTCCTAATAGAGTTGCAATCTGAGATGCCAGGAGTTAGGGCTTCTACATATGAAATTTGGTAGGAACACAATTCAGCCCATAACATACGAATTTCCTTTGTTTTTTTTCCCTATCACTGTTTTTAGGTAGAGTTTTGATATTCTAATTTATTGAAAGTTTCTGGTAAATGAATCCCCTCCCACCACCACTACCAAAGATTAGCAAAAGTTATAGGCATGGCCTGGCAGGATGAAAGTTCTTCTTTGGGATCAGTGTTTATTCTCAGATGTAACCTGGGTTTAATGTAGATGCATAATGACATTTTAGACCTGATGGGGAATGGAAAACTTTATCAGCTACTGAAAAATATTTTGTATGTTTATAGATAAACTTTTAAATGAAAAGAAATTGGAGCTCATGGGCTAGTTTCAGCTCATTTGACTACTCTTAAAACTTGATTCCTACTAACATACTGTATAAACCAGAAACAGATGTAATAAAACTAAGTATATAGATACTCTATGTCTCAGGACTTACTGATTGTCCTGGCCGAGCTCAGATAGGTACAATATTACCAGCGTCATTTTCTGTGCATAGTAAAATTGATATAAAGAACAGCTCAATAGAAGAGAGACAGTTTGCAGTGAAGAGTTTATAACACTTGTCATAATGGATCTGTCAGAAGAAAAAATGTTTACAGTTCACTGCAGAATATAAAATGTTTGCTAAGTCAGCAGTAAAAGTCGAAGCTCAGATAAATTTGCAGCAAGGGTAGCAAAACTACAGCATAACATAAATACACCCAGCAGGAGAGTAGGGGAAAAAAAAAAACAACAACTTAGTTCTGAGCAGGATTTGATTTATATCATAAATAAATATAAGGGGTATTAGGAAGATTAGTGCATTAGAATGTTAACACAAATCAAGATGTCCTGTGCCAAGCGGGATTCCTTACACAACAGTAAACTGTGCCAATACCAGGTAAGTTGCCGCAGCTTCTTACTGTGCTTTTCATTTCAAGCTGGGAAGTTTCTGTATGTGGGGTAGCCGTGTAATTATGGATAGTGGTGTTAGAATGTCCAGCTGGAACTCAACCATGTGGACCATTGCCTGACCATTGACTCAGCTCTTCCTAGATAAGCAAAGAATTGGCTGGTTTTGAATTTTGAAAAGGGAAAAAAGGCTATAAAAGAAAGGTTAGTGTTATTTTAGAAAGCAGTTCTTCTTTAGCAGAAAGAAGTTAGGAAATATATTTAAGAGTTCTGTCCCTATCTACAAGGCAACAGGAGAAGGCCTGGTAGCCATGTTAGTCTTCGTGACTGCCTCCCAGTGAGAACTATGTGGATCAGGAGCCATCAATAAACCCAAGTTGGACAAATAAGACTCTTTCTGCAGGAATTTGGAATTGCTTGTGAATGAGGTAGTCTCTGGGCCATTAAATCTATAACATGCACGCTCTCCTGTGATACTGCAAACTCTGCAGCCCACCACTGGGCTGGAACAAGGGTATGTACTCTTTCTTTCTGTTTCCAATTGCTGCTTCCTGACCATTCTTCCTCCTACCTTCATACAAATTCCCATTACCCAGCCTTGTTGTCCTCACCTACATATTCTTGGGTCATTCCCTCATTCCTTGAAGATTTTAGCTTTTGGTTCACTGTTTCATCCTCCAACATTACCTCCATCATAACTATTGGTAATTTTAGTGCCAATCTAGATGAGAGTTCCATTATGTTGGACTTTAAATTCTTATCCTTTTCTGATACAATAATTGTGTCCTCCACCCTACATTAACTACTCTTTGCTAGAGTCATAACCTGGGTATAGCTATGAACTGTAAATGCATTCCCTCTGTATTCTAAATTTTAGGAAATCCACATTTAGATCATCACCTCTCATCTTTCCAAGTCATTATTTGTAGCACCTGACTCTAACAAATATTCCATCTTGCCAGGACCTTCGGTCAATTTTATCTCCTTTTTAATGTCCTTCATATCCCCTACCTTCTGTATCTTCACTTGGGATTCTTGAAAAGTTTGAGTTTCATGGCCTATCATTGTAACAACTCCCTTACATGTATGCACTTTCAATTATTTTGCTAATTTCTCATGTTATATACTCACCTGACAAAAGTCTACCCTTGATTGTCTCTAGTTCTCTTCCCACCCCTTGACTAAACCTCACAGCTGAATTGAATATGGTTGGAGAAAAATGTATGACCATCCTACTTTGTCTTGCTCTAAAACCCTGACCACTCTTTGGGTGGACTTTTGCATCCAGCAATCATAACTACTTTTCTCTCCAGTCACTCTCCCACACAACTTGTTTGCACCCTCTCTTTTTTCTTTGAACATCCAGCACCTCCTCTTCCCTCCTCCTTCTCAGATGTTTGCTTGGTGTTCTGTTTCCCTGAGAAAATAGAAACTGAGGAAAGAATTTCTTCCAGTTTCTACCCACTGACCTGAATCTTTGCCAATATATTTCTTTCTTTCCTCCTATAAAAATGGAAGAACTGTTTGCATTCCCTTCTGGATTCACCCCTCCATTTGTCCATTAGTCCCATCCTCTCTTGCCCACTTATGAATATTATTCTATTCATTCTCCTTCTCTCCTTCATTAGATCACTCTGTATCTACCAAATCATTCTCCCAAGCCTACAGTAGCTCCCATCTTCAACAACAGCAGCAGTAACAGCAAAACCCATCTCTCCTCTTGCTATTGCTGCAATTCTGTGATCTTGCTCTTCTTACAGCAAGTATATCTATAACTGCCGTTCTAATTCTTCTCCTCCTGTTTTCTCTTGAATCATCTCTAATCAGTTTTTCCACACAACTCCACGAAACTGCTTCTGTAAACGTCAGCATTGACCTTCTTGTGACTAAATCCAACAGTCCTCATTCTAATGATCTGGTTATCAGAAGTTGATGCAGTTGATTTCTGTCTTTAATTTTTAAATCTTTCTTCCATTGGCTTATGGAGCATCAGATACTCTTGATTCTCTCTTATGTTACTGGCCTTGATCTCAGTGTCCTTTGCTAGTCCTTTTTTTATCTCTCCACAACTAAAATTCTCAATTCTTATACTTCTCTATCTATATTCACTCTCTCTGGATATTCTTGTCTCATCTAGACTCATGGTTTTGAATATCATTTATTTGCTGTTAACCCTCAAATATATATCTCTATCCCAAACTTCTCTTCTGAAATTCAGTCTTATATCAAATTTCCTACTTATCTTCTGTACCTGGATGTATAAAGCATATCTCAAATTTAATGTGTCCAAAATAGAATTCTTGATATTCTTCCTCCTATGCCTTCCAAAGCCACTGCTCCCATAGGATGGCAACTCCATCCTTCCAGTTGCTGAGGCCAAAACATTTATGGAAAGAAAGTGCCAACGGCTGATTAGAGGCCTCTTTTATTCTCAGGGACAACTGATGGACCAAATCTTGATCAAATCTTCCCCTACTACACTAACTCATGAAATTTATGAGAGTATAACAGATCCAAGATGGGTGAGATTCTGGCCAAGGTTATTATGCACAGGACCAAGCACCTGTACCTCATTGTTGAGATTGTTTATCGAGTCATGACTAACCAATATTTATGAGATACAGCTGCACCAGTAACTGGGCACAAACTCTAAGAGCTGAAGGGTCCACAGAGCTGATGGTTTCACTGAGCTGATGTCAACCTTTCTCACTCAGCTTCTCTTATGAGCTTGTGCATGCCAAATGCAAAGAAATTGCTCGTGTGAAACACAAGATCTGTTATGTCATTGTCATGAATTCTACATGGGTTTCTATGCTGCATCCTTTCTTAAAGCTATGTAAACATGATGCTTAGTGAAACACTGTATCCAGTGAGTTTGGTCATCAGTCTGAAATCAAGACCAATGCTGCTGGTCAATTGTTATGAGTGTTGCAGTTTAGAATTGCATTCAGCTTGCTTCCTGCTCTCATTCCACACAGTCAACAGTTCTTTTGGTTGTATTTTCAAAATGTATTCAGAATCTGAAAAAAATTCTCACTCACCTGCACTGCTCTAATCCTGATCTTAGCCACAGATAGCTCTTTTCTAGATACTGTAATAGCCTTCTAATGGGTGTCTCTGTTCTTTCCCTGTCCACCCACCTCTTTTCAAAACTGCAGGTAAAGTGTTTCTTTTAAGATGTGAGTCAGATCGTGTCACTTTTCTGAGAATCCTCCCCATGATTTTCTATCACACTCAAAGTAAAAGTCAAGTATGTACAGTGACCTGTAAGGTCCTACCTAGTCTTGCCACTGCTTTCTCCCAGATCCTATCTCTTTTGCTGTCCCCACAGATCTCTCTATTCCAGTCACACTGGCATCTTTGTCTTTTGCAAATGACCAGCACTCCAACCTTGAGGAATTTGCACCTGTAGTTCTTCCTACTAGAAGGTTCTTTCTCAGAATATCTGCATGACCTCTCTCTATCTCATTCTCTCTCTCAAAAAAAAAAGAATATCTGCATGACTTGTTCATTCACCTCCCCTAGGTCCTTGCTTCTACATCATCTCAATGAAGCTTTCTTTGATCAACCTATCTAAAATTGTAGCCCCCCCTTCTCTATTTTTCTTTATACTTCTTAACCTCTGACATTTTATTTTTTTAAAGATTTATTTATTTATTTGACAGAGAGAGTGAGAGAGAGAGAGAGAACATAAGCAGGAGGAGCTGCAGAGGGAGAGGGAGAAGCAGGGTCCCTGCAGAGGGGGGAGCCCAATGCAGGGCTCAATCCCAGGACCCTGAGATCATGACCTGAGTGAAAGGTAGATGCTCAACCAACTGAGCCACCCAGGTGCCCCACCTCTGACATTTTATATAATTTCTTTATTACCTATTACCTCCTTACCTGTTACCTAACTCTCTCCACTAGAATGTAAGCTCCAATAGAACAAGATTTTTTCTTTATTTGCTTCTATATTTCTAGTGCCTAAGATGAGCCCAGGACTTGGTAGCTGATCAATAAATACTAATTGAATAAAGCAGACCATAGGCTATTAAAAATACCTAATGTAATGAATACTCTGGTGCCATTCACATGTCCCCTGTTTTCGGCCAGTGCACTTATCCCCTGCTGCTGTGAGTTCACTGTTAATGGCACACAAGTGTTCCTCCTCTGAAGATTGACCTCTGCCTACCAAGGGCTACCTGGTTGGTTATACCTATCCCTATGGAGGTAGCTCATAGCTAATGTCTGGTTACACAGTGGTATAAAATGCTGCAACCGAGCCTTAAGGAAGGACTGATTCTGTGATGTATTAGTTGTCCAGACAGGGAGATCAGATTGCAGGTAGTCTTCAGGTGAAAACATAACCTGGCTTAGCATTTTTCCTCTCCCTACCTGGTTTCTTCACTTCCCTCTCCTCAGTTTTTTTCTTCTAATAAATCACTTGAATTAGAGTTCTCATCTCAAGCTCTACTTTTAGGGAACCCAACCCAAGATTCCCCAAAAGAGGATGAGAATTTATAAGAAATAAATTTCTTCAACCTACTTTTTGAAGAAAGAGAAGGCAGTGAAATGGAGAAGGTTACTTCTACAGAACATTTCTTTTTCTTTTTTTTCTTTTTCTACAGAACATTCCAATGAGCACCTAATAAAAGAGTCATATTATGCAAGCCCGTGGTCTCTTGGAATGTAGAAAAGATAACATAAGATCTCTCAGACTTCCAATTTAGTTCTTGCCTTTCTTATATTACTTAGGGATCAAGGGAAATTTAACTACTGGCTTCAAGATGAGCTATAAGATCTTAGACATTTTTGTTATATATATATATATATATATATATATAACATATATAAGCTACATATATAAAATTTGGAATTAAAACAAAAATCCTAGTTTTCAAGGCTAATGTGAAAATTATATAAGATCATGGAGGTGAAACTATGTAATATGGTTTGTGGCATGTGATCTATAAATCAGTATAGATTCCCACTGGAGGTTTAAGGGTAGAGGTAGGACACTAAAGCAGATTCACAAAACTTTTGCTTAAATGTTTCTTTAAACTTGCTGCAGGTTGAATTATTTAGGAACTAGACTCTAAGACATAGTTTAGCTTGAAATATATTTATCAAGGAGTTTCCTTGGGATAAACACTCATAGAAGGGAATAAAATAGGATTGAGCATGGTTCATCTCCCATGAGAGACAATGGATTCTGAAAAACAAACAGGGTTCTAGAGGGGAGGGGGGGTGGGAGGATGGGTTAGCCTGGTGATGGGTATTAAAGAGGGCACATTCTGCATGGAGCACTGGGTGTTATATGCAAAAAATGAATCATGGAACACTACATCAAAAACAAATGATGTAATGTATGGTGATTAATATAACATAATAAAAAAAATAACCCCCCATGAAAAAAAAAAAAAACAGGATTGAGCAGGGGGACAAGTTATATTGATATGTAGGTATAATCCAGCCTTCACCAACCCTAAGGGAACTCTGGAGCTTGAATGACTCCTCAAATCTGTTCCCTGTTTGGGGAACTATGTGGCCAAGCCTTTATAGTCCCATATTGATCAGTTATTGACAAGACCCACCATGAGAATGGGTGAAACCTTGAGCTAAGCCGCTGAGTCAATCCCTGAAGGTGCTGATAGCCAAAGGCAGGCTGCTGATAACATTCCTGGGAGATGGGGTAAAAGGCTGAAGATAGCACATAACATTGGTCCCCACAAATCCTAATACATTAGAAGGAAATGGAGACCTCTAATCTTTCCTTCAATCACTCACTCAAGAAATCTCTGTTGAGCTCTTATTATGTATATGGCACTATGCTAGGTACTAGAGAGATAATGAGGAATAAGACTTATCCTTGACCTTGAACAGTTGATGGTCAAATGTGGCAGTAGATTTGTATGTAAACAAATATGTACAAGCTGGTGAGTGCTATTTCAGAAGTAAGATAAAAGTGCTGTAGGAGCATAAAGGACAGAACAAACAACTCAGCATGGGAATTTGGGGAACACTTCACCTTGGCTTCACCACTCATTTATGTCTAAGTAGCTGAGCTGTTTCTACACATAGCTACAAAGAAATTGCTTGCATAATATATCACTTTCAATAGGTGCTCACCAAAACATTTTAAACTGTTGTTTAGAGCAAGGCTTTGTCTCCAGACAAATGTGTGCCCCAAACTATCCATTTGGCTCATGGCATATAGCAAATCAAGTTCTTGCTCAAAAATTACAAAGATTTAGGTGTCTGTGTCAAGGGATGTGTATTCTTTGACTTGGGGAAATTTTAAATGGCTGAAGGTAGGTATTCTTAGAAAAAAAATAATAAAAGATTTATTTAGGGTAAAGAAAAGGAACCTGCACAACTTACTGTCAAACTGATTCAACATGGTATTCAGACATAAGTACTCAGCAACTGGTTGTTATTCAGTAATACAAATTACTGATTCACTTAATAATCAAATGCATATTGAGGGCCTACACTGATCAGGAATTGATGAAATTACATATTTTTATGCTCATTAAAAGCATAAGTCAGACACTAATGATGTGAGCCTTGAGACTATGATTTGATCACTGTTTGAACAACATATATATTTTTTTTTTGAACAGCACATATTTTAATCCCTAATACCAATATATATTTCTGAACTTTTGGAGATGCCCTAAAATAAAAACTTAAAGAATATGCCAGCTGGAAGTTCAAAGGAACAAGAAAACTAGAGCCTGCTTTGGAAACTGGCCATGGAAAAACACTATGAGGTACCATAAAGCAGGCTTTTGAATCACAGGGACCAGCAACTTGTTTCTTAATCTCTCTGAGCCTTGATTTTTTTCATCTACTAGAAAGGAAAAATAATATTCTCCCAAAAAATGCATTGTAATGTTTAAATAAGATAATACATGTTAAATGCTTGGCTCAGAGTAAGTACTCACAAATGTCGGTCCCTTTGCCTTTCCATCCCCTGAAAATACTTTCTAAGAAAATTACAATGGGAGATTACAGTGTTTAATAGGACCAGCTCCATCAGTGAATGAAAATAGCAGTTTCGTTTCAGGGTTCAGAAAGGTTAATGTCAATAGTTACTATAAATAACGATTTCATCAGTAATGACCCATACTGTTGTTTACATAAACGCATGAGAGTAAAAATGCCTTGTGTACATAGAAAACTTTGGGAGGCCTTATAAAACATTAGAAAGACAATGGGCATTGCTGCGTGTAGACTTGAATTTTAATTTCAGCAACCCTGAAAACAAACTGTGTGACCTTGTAGCAGTTGTTACTTAACCTCTCTGAGGTGCCATCATTCACATAAAATTGGGGATTAAATAATCTAACTACATAGGACTTTTCTAAAGATTACCTAAAATAATATGCATTAACTATTTGGTGTAGTCATAGGTTTTAATCCATCAGTAAATGAGCATAGAATCTTGTGGAACCTTCAAGAATTTCACACCTGTCCTACCCTTTGGGTTCCCCTATTCCACCCCTAATCTCTATAATTGTCTGGCTCCTTCCTCCTTCATGTTATAAAAGTTTTGAAAATGATTTCTCCAATGGCACCAACCTCCTTCACAGTTGGCTATAAAATGCTATAAAATCCTTCCACTGAATTTTATCCCAGTTTATCAAACAGCACCCAGTACTGTGGCTAATAATATAGAAATGGAGTTTCAGAACATAAACATTCATAGGATTGCAGATTATTAGAGCAGGAAGGGACCTTAGAGATATCTCTTCTCCTCACCTCATTTGACAAATGAGGAGACTGTGCTGATAGAGTTCCTCTCTCCTGGGACTTGGAATGTCCTTCAGTCAAGTCATTGGCCATAAAGCAAGGCACAACTGACATCAGCTCATGGTGAGTTTAGAATCACCTTCGACCTTTAAGGTAATACTTATTTTTTTCTTTGATTATTAATTACTTCAGTGTAATAAGAGTTTCCTGTAATCTGTGACTTCAAAAAATCTGCTTTTGGATATTGGAGTTCAACTGTGTGATCCTGACCACATTCTTCTACTTTTCTGACCCTCATTGCAAAATGCGGACAATAATGACTTACGAACGGTTACATAGTACTCACTTCACGCTGTAAGTCAACGTCAACTTCATAATTTCTCCCTCCTTTATTTCTGGCATAGAATAATTTCTTTGATGTTAGAGACTATGCTTATTTGTCATTGATGTCCCAGATAACTTTGTAAATATTGGTAGATTTAAAATTTTTAACAGTTGGCAAAATTTTAGTAAACTGGCTGCCACAATGATTACTGAATAGCAACCAGCATTTGTTGACTATGAGTATCTTGCTAAGCACTGTTCTTTGCACTTCACATTTATTAACTCTTTTGCTTTTCCTATCATTCTCTGAAGTAGGAACTATTATTATGACCATTTTACAAATAAGGGAACTCAGTCACAGACATTAAATCATTTGCCAAAATTCACATATGCAACAAGTGGGAATATGAGAATTTGAACGCAGGCAGACTGAGTGTTCCCTGAACTAAATGAATGTTTGTTTTACTCACAAGATTATTTTTTGAAGACCAGGAGTAAAATATCTGGATGCATTCTGTTCAATGTTGTTGTTTCTAAACCTTCCTCATTCTTGGATCTCTGTTTTGTATGCCACATTATAGGAAATTATGGTGATGTAAATAGATCATATCATATGACTCGTGTGCTGTGTCCAAAGGAAAAAGTTCCTGCCCTGAACTCGGCTAGATCTCATAATATTTTACTCAAAGTCCTCCTGCCCTTGTCAGCAGCAGAATCAGCAGCTGTAGCCAGGAGTGTCAGTAAAGAGGCTTGATTAAATATAAATACATCTATGGAGTAATATTTAAGGCAAACTTTTTAGGTCACTGCAATTGGGAATAGAAAATGATTTTGGGTTTTGAGTGTGAGATTAATTTCTAAATAAATGAGGCTGAAAAATAGAGTACATTGCACCTATGGGTACCCTGAATCCAGTGACTGAGGAAAAACATTAAGAACAGTTTTAAAAACCACATGGAGTAGGCTGTAATATCTTTTGTTTATCTTCACACATAAAAAATCCAGCTAGGAAGATTGTAAATGAAAAATGTATAATAACTTTCACTAGTGGCACCACTTAAATGAAATAGAAATTTCTTTTTCCACTCACCTAACTCTCTAACTATAGAGGAAAATGAATATTTACACTTGAAGTTTTCTGTAAGCATTTGGGCTTTAAAGATAATTTGAGGAGATTTCTGGTTCTGACCAAAATGAAGCAGCCTATTCCTCTCAGATCCTCCTGCTTACAACTAAAAAACCTGGACATAACCCAACAAAAAAGCGCAGGAACATGGAAAGGTGGAAAGAAGTTGAGTTGCCTAGAAACCTTGGAACTTGAGGAGCAACATAGCCCTTGAGTTTCCTGTTTCCTCACTGGATCCCATATATTCCAGGCAGGGCACTATAGAAGCCTTCAATTTAGTACAGTCAACAGATCAAGGAAAGCTTTGAGAAACTCTATTATCTGTAGTCAACTGACTGGGGAAGTGGTGACCTAAGAGAGCAAAAAAGCCTTCTTGGCAATACCCATCCTACTCAAGTCAAACACCCACACAAACTGCTACCCCCTACATCATAGTTCTAGGAGGGTTGATTGAGTTGTTAATGTTCTACGCCACCAAGCCAGCCCTAGGAAGCAGATTCCCCCACCTTGTGAGGACATGGTGCCTAGCAATGGGCTGATCTTCCATCCCAGCTCAACATATGCAAGCAATATTAAGTTTCTCTATCCAGCCAAGGGAGTGTATGTGGGTCTGAGCTGGGAGTTGGTCTTCATCCCCCACCAGCAGGATGCAGATGTCATGTCAGTAGGATCTAGTGACTAGCTGAATCTCCACCCCCATTCCACAGCAATGAGACTCAGTGAAATGAAATCAGTACCCTACTTTCCTCCACCCCTGCTGTCAGTGGGACCTGGTGGGGAGCTGAACCTCCTGAACCTCCTCCTCTCGGCACCACCGAGAATGACCAAGGCAGTGTGAGGCAAGACAGCTTAGCATGCCGCTCCTGGCCACACACAACTCCTCACCTCTGTGGCAGAGGTGCAGTGGGGAGCTGAGTCTTCACCCCTGTCTGGCCTCAATAAGGCAAAATGAGATGGTGCCTAGTGGTGCTAGTTGAGACTCTTGATATCATACCCTCTATTAACTGAATTTTTCCCAGTTTTTCAATTCCCTGCTGCTCTGCAGATAATTCTCTCATCTCTGAAATAAAATACTTATCCTAAATCCTTGCCTCAGGGTCAACCTCAAGATAAGACATCATTCAACTAATATTTACTGAGCATTTTCCAAGTTAAGAGCATTGTAGGAGTTGCTGCATTTCTGAAAAAGCAGTATAAAGTAAATTGCCTCTATTGTCACGGAATCAATATTTCAGTGGAGACAGATTCATCATGTTAGAAATTAAAATAGTTTAAGTGCTATGAGGAGAAATGAGATGACATAGGGACAGTCTAATGCTAATGAAATATATCAGGCCCCTTGAGTTCATCATAATCTCATGTCATTATCCAGGTCTGAACGAGCCTTACAAACTCCTTCACCACTCCAACTCTTTCTAGAAGGCTTATCAAATAGGGTGAAAGCAACATACACTTATTCATTCATTGGCCAAATAAAACTTTATTAAGAATTAATATGGGTCAGGCACTGTATTACACAGCTGAAATTATGCTGGTACCATGAAGTATTGAATCAAGTAGAACATAACATCAGAGAGTGAAGTGTTGCCTTAAATGGAAGAGAACAGCAGAAGAGAGAAAACTCCTTCATAGCTAGAGGAATAGGAGGTTTTAGCATTGAGGGAAGCACAACCCCTCTCCCTGGCCCCCAGAATAAGACAGAAAATATCAGGATGCAAAGATAGTTTACTCTACTCTGAATTTTCAATACTACATTTGAAAAAGCTGAAAAGTTCATGGGGGGAAAAAAGGGTAAAAGCTATAAAAATGTACTTGGAAAGTACATTTCAATTTATTTCAGCTCATTATTCTTTATCTACCTCATCTAAATAGTTCCTTTAAGTTAAAAGGATGGAATTGTGAAGTAGTCAGTAGGGACCACAGAAGCAGGGGCTGTACCTTGTTCGATGATTGAATCACATGTCTCTACCATTGTATCTTTGCATATGCCCTGTTCTAACCTTCAAGTCTCAGCATCCAGAGATTTCTGCTCTGATTAGCAAATGCCAGACCAACTGAAGAATCATTGCACTGGACCACAAGGGGTTAAGTCATCCCTTGGAGATTGAGAATAGATTCTGATATTGGTTTTATTGAATCACTTAATTCTATTTAAGGAGAGAGAGAAGCCTAACTGTGAGAAATGTCTGGAAGCCAATAGTACCATTTTACACAGACCTCCCCTTCTTAGGTTTGTCATCTATGAAAGGTCATCCTCTGGGTTACACCAGCATCTAATGAAGTATTTTATTTGTTTTTTGTTTGTTTGGGGTTTTTTGGTGTGGATTTTATCTAATAGTTTGTAGTTTTTTCATTTATATCATCATAATGCCAAGATATACCAGACATCGGTTTCTCCATCGTATGTTTTCAAATACATCAAAATATTTCTGTACCTATTTTTTTTTTTAAATTGTTTAAATTCAGTTTAGTTAACATATAGTGTACTATTAGTAGGGGTAGAATTTTGTGATTCATCAGTTGCATATAACATCCAGTGCTCATTACATCAAATGCCCTCCTTGATGCCCATCACCCAGTTACTCCATATCCCCACCTCCCCCCTCCAGCAACCCTCAGTTTGTTTCCTATGATTAAGAGTCTCTTATGGTTTGCCTCCCTCTCTGTTTTCATCTTATTTTATTTTTCCTTCCCTTCCCCTATGTTCATCCATTTTGTTTCTTAAATTCCACATATGAGTGAAATCATATGGTATTTATCTTTCTCTGAGTGACTTATTTCACTTAGCATAATACCCTCTAGTTCCATCCACGTTGTTGCAAACAGCAAGATTTAATTCTTTTTGATGGCTAAGTAATATTCCACTATATATATATATACATACATATACATATATATACACACACACACACCACATCTTCTTTATCCTTTCATTTGTCAATGGGCATCTGGGTTCTTTCCATATTTTGGCTATTGTGGACATTGCTGCTATAAATATTGGGGTACATGTGCCCCTTCAAATCACTATGTTTGTATTCTTTGGATAAACATCTACTGCAATTGCTGGGTCAAAGGGTAGCTCTATTTTTAACTTTTTGAGGAACCTCCATACTGTTTTCCAGAGTGGCTGTACCAGCTTGCATTCCCACCAACAGTGTAAAAGGGTGCATCCTCGCCAACTTCTGTCATTTCCTGACTTGTTAATTTTAGCCATTCTGACCGGTGTGAGGTGGTATCTCATTGTGGTTTTGATTTGTATTTCCCTGATGCTGAGTGATGTGGAGCATTTTTCATGTGTCTACTAGTCATTTGTATGTCTTCTTTGGAGAAATGTCTGTTCATGTCTTCTGCCCATTTCTTGAGAGGATTTTTTGGTTTTGGGGTGTTGAGTTGATAAGTTCTTCATAGATTTTGGATACTAGTCCTTTATCTGATAAGGCCACTTCAAATATCTTCTCCCATTCTGTAGGTTGCCTGTTAGTTTTGTTGATTGTTTCCTTTGCTGTACAAAAGCTTTTTATCCTGATGAAGTCCCAGTAGTTCATCTTTACTTTTGTTTCCCTTGCCTTTGGAGATGTGTCTAGCAAGACGTTGCTGTGGCTGAGGTCAAAGAGGTGGCTGCCTATGTTCTCCTCTAGGATTTTGATGGATTCCTGCCTCACATTTAGGTCTTTCACCCATTTTGAGTTTATTTTTGGGTTCCTGTGTCTATTTTTAACACATTGACCACAATTAAGTGAAGAAATTGTTGTTTAATATTTTTCTTCCCTGGTAAAATTTACTCAGTTTCATAAGGGCAGAACCACATTGTCTTGCTCATCACTGAATGTCCAGTTTTCAGAAAAGTGCTTTTCACAAAGTAAATACTTGTTGGATGAATAGTGGAATGCTAAGAAAGCCATTTTTATATGGATGTATTTTAAACTTTAGCACATTTAAAAAGTCTGATCTCTCTCCCATGCCCTCCCTAACCCATTTTGATTCATTAAATGGGGCAGAGCTTATGCTTTTAATTTCTAACAAGTCCAAGAGTGATGGTCAGGCTGCTGGTTTGGACACCACTCTTTGGACAGCACTTATCCACATGATGTTGGATCACTATATGGCCTAGGTAAAGAAACCAATGGTAAGGTTCACACTTAAGTCGCATATCTGCATTTAAATCATTGTGGCCTCCACAGCCCATTTGAGATACTGAGCACAGAGATCAGCGATTTTTGGTGTTCCCATGTAAAGAATGAAACTGTAGAAGATCACTGTCTCCTATGTTATGATCACTATCTACTTAGGCCAAGAGCAGAATCAGATAGCCCAAGGGATTATGAATTCCCTGGATATTGATACTCTGGACTATCCAGAGCACATTACTCACTCACTCTGTATCCCTGAGGATGAGGGTATACTCGTCATGATTTTATATTTCTTCCTTTTGCACTGTTTTTAATCAAGCTATTGGCCACCATTGTCTTCCTCCCTTCTAGCCACTGAGTTGTTTCTGAGTTTTGGAGGACAGTTTTTAAAGAACTGAAGTTCATATTCACCATTTCCCACCATCCGCAGATCGATTGCCAAATACCACGTTAATTCATATCTAAGAGTACGTGCAGTGCTATATCTCTTACTGGCATGACAACTGGCTCATCTGTCTACTGCCACCTCTTGTTGTAATTCTCATAATGTCCAGTTTCAAAGAAATGTAAATTCAACTCAACTGCGATATTTCTACAGTGACTGACATGTTAGTAGTTGTTTGGAGCTGAATGAATTGCAAGTTACTTTACCCACTACTGTGTTGAGGAATGGCTGTCTTAAGTTTTGAGGGAGAAAAAACAGTGAGTTAATCAAGTAAGTTAAGGGGAAAAAGGTAATAACACATATACAGGAAACCCTTACAATTACTATATGTTCCTGAACCCATTTTTTGGAGGCAAGAGTAGGCCGCAATTCCTGCACTTTGAACATTAAAGAATCTCTTCTGTATCCTTACCATAAGTATCCCTTTTCTGGAGCTGGACTGTGAATGGTTGCCTGTTTCAGAAATCAAGGAAGACAAAGGAATGACCATCTTTTCTCACGCTAATCTTCAGCTCTTTGACTTCACTGATTTGGAGCTCTATAATCTGCCATTCCTTCACATATGGACTAGGGCATTATGGTCAGTGCTGTTCTTCCAAGTCATTGACTGATTTCCCTGGTCCATACAGGGCACATTTCCTGCAAAGCAGCTCCAAGTTTCCAACTTTCTTTAAAAAGGAAGAAAGAAAAAAAAACCATACTTTTAGCCAGTATGATACTTGGCAAATAGACTACTGTGAGAAAGCAGATTTGGATTTTTCTCCAAGGTTCTAGTTTGCCTCTTTGTATCACACTTTGTTCTTAGAAATCACAAATTTCTCGTTCCTTCAATGGAACTGAAGAAGTCTCCACATATGAAAGACTATTGTGAATCCCAAACCCATGTCATTGAAAATTTATCACCCAGAGTTCTGAACTGAGAATGTACCTCCTCTCTCTTGTTTATACTTCATACTGGAAGTGATTGTCTCTTCTTGTTAATCCTCTAGCTCATTGCATTCTAAATTTCCAGACTCCTCTCTATTAGTAGATCTCATTGGCTCTTTGTACAGACTTTGGTAAGTGGGATTTTCCTACATCAATCTTCTCTTCGCCTCCTACATTAATCTTCTTACCTCTTTCTCTTTTGGACATTGACAAATTGATGTCTCCCCCCACCCTTAGTTCTTTTAAATACACACATCCACCTTCTTCAGCTAAATAGAGTCAGGATATCAATGGCTCCAAACCACCGAACTTGAAACAAATGACCCTGACTTCCTAGCAGCTTTGTATTGAATAAACAGCTTAGATTTCTATTTTCCCCATGTAATTCACTGTCTCTGAGAAAATTTTGGAAAGTAGGCATAAGGAGAGCAGTAACAACTGTACTTGGTATCTGTAAAGAGTCCTTGCTAACCAGCACCATTACCAATGTAAAGTTTTTGAATATATTTTTCAGTAAACATTTCTTAGTCGAGGTACATAAGTGTTCTCATCTAGCAAAAGACAGCCTGTGATGCAGAATATAAAAGGCCTTAGTTGAAAAAGCACTGGAATAGAGAATGTTACAACACATATAGATGCTCAGAAAATATTTGTTGAATTGAATAACACAGTAAGTTAAGCTCCTTAGAAAAGTACATGGCGATTGAGCTCAATGTTTCTCTCCAAAAGTTCCCACTCATATATGCATGTAGCACAAAGTACAGTCATAGAGAGTGGGGGGCTGAGATGCCTTTACTTCTTCACCTTCACTCTGTATAAGCAAGAACACCTGTCCTCCTTTGTCTAATACAGCTGTATGATAATTTGGAAAATAATACAAATAAGGTTGCTCCTTGAGACAAGAGAGTATGTCATATTGAACTCTATGGCCACAGTGCCTAGCAATATGTCTGGATTGTAGTAGGTATATGAAGGATACTTGCTGGATGAGAGGAAGACTGGAGGGAAAATAAAAAGCAAAGTCATGAAAGAACTCTCCAAATCACACCCTCTCCGTTCAAATATTCATGAACTGATGAGGCGAAGAAATTGTTCTGCTCTGTTACAATATCTGTCCCCGTTCCCTCTTCCACACATGTAAGCAGCAAGCACTTACTGTCAGATTGTGACCCTGGGGAAGTCATTCATTTCCACTTGAACCAGCTGTTTCAAATAACTTGTGCATGTTGCGTTTACCAAAGGAAAATTATACCTTTTTTTTCCTTTGATTTACTGAGGAATTTTTATTTGGAAAACATTTACTTGTATCTTTGAGCAGCTGTGATAGATTTCACAGCAGGCTTCTCACTATGAAAGAGGAATCCCTACAAACTCCTAACCTTCTTCAAGGCCTCTTGGGGTGCCAGGCGAAGGGGAACATGAAGGGATGTGTAAGGGGAGCACATTGTTCTCCTGGAATCAGAACTCATGAGGGGCCCCTTCTGAGCACATGTATTGAAAAGCAGCCTGTAGGAAGGGAGTCAAGGTAGGGTTCAAATATTAGATTAAAAATTTTAAGTTATTGGGTCTTTCTATTCCACCTCTATGCGAACAAATGAGAATAAGATATACCTCTGTACAGTGTATGCAGTCTTTCTAGTGCATAAGAGGTGCTAAAAAAATTGTAGCTACTATTTTAATCATTCAGGAAAAAAACCCTGCCCTTTTAAATAAAGAAACAGTAAAACTTACATATCACCAGGGACATCATTAGGGAGCACTTCAGATTATTTTTCCAATAGAGGTGATGGAATTGCACCAACTGAAACAGTCATACTCCACACTCCACATTCTCTTGCTAATTCCAACTTGTAACAAATAATTTGCATTTCTAGGGGACAAGTTCTTTGTCTGTTGTACCAAGAAATAGTCGCAGCATAACAGTACATATTCGATAAGCATGTGTTTAATTTAAAAAGTGCGTAGATGGGCACCTGGGGGCTCAGGTGGTTAAGTGATTGCTTTCGGCTCAGATCATGATCCTGGAGTCTCAGGATTGGAGCCCCGCATTGGGACCCCTGCTCAGCAGGGAGTCTGCTTCTCCCTTTGACGTTCCCCCCTCTCATGCTCTTTCTCTCTTTCATCCTCTCTCTCAAATAAATAAATAAAATCTTTAAAAAATGCATAGATTAGGAGAATGCACTGTGATGATGATAAGCAATAGTGCGACATTCATTTAGTAAGAACTGAGTAGATGAAGAGCTTTAGATTCTATAGAATGTAAAAATGAATGATGGAGACACTGCCTTTGCCCTCCGGGATGATTTGGTAGTCAGGGCATATAGGCCATGTTCCAGGAAAAGTGAGTCATGTTGTGATTGGAGCATCAGATTTGGGGAGATTTGAGATTTAAGGTTAAATATATTTGGAAATGTGGAATGATATGATATAATAAATGACTTTGAATTCTCAGAAACCCAGCAAGAGTGTTTAATCCAAAGGAAAAGGCTGATCAGATGGGAGCACTTAGGAGAATATTTAAACAGTCTGGTTTGCTAGTTTTCCAACTATAAAATACAGGAAATACAAAGAGATGAGTGGCAGTGCTCTGTGATCCATACCCTTCCTTTGACCAGAATTTGTCTACTTTAAAATCAGTTACGTATTGAAAAATAAGTAGTCTTGGGAAGAAGGGAGGACGACGACTTAACATGTCAGAGGAAAACATAGGTCAAATCTGGCAGTTACCGAACAATTTCAGTTCAGAGTTTGGTGAGTAATTTTAGGGTGAAAAAGAAGGAAAATCAAAAGGTGGTCATGAGAAGCCCATGCTGGAATAGAGATGAAATTAATCCAGGGGGAACATGCAAGAGGAAAACTGGCTTAGACAAAAATATGAACAATTCTAGACATGAACCAAAGTGAAGCCAATGAATTTGCTAGGAGTAGAGCAAATGACTTGACAAGCGAAGTACTGCAACACAGGGATTCTCCAAAAGTTGCCCACAGACTTCTGCCAAAGTGAATTGATAAGAATTGACTTGGCAGCTTTAAACATTACAGATTCTTGGGCCTTTGCCTTTTGAGATTCTAATTCAGTATATCTAACTTAGGCAGGGGAAGCGGTATTTTTTCTAAAGGTGCTGCTGTTTCTTGATGGGCAGCCATTGGGCAGAATCACTGATCAACTTCAGTGTCCTGGGATGTCCGCATGAATTTGGGTCTAATTTGGGGCCTGCGGATAACCACTAAGCAAATAACTAAAGGAAGAAACTATAAAAATGAGATCCACCAGTTTTTTTCCCATTGACTCTTTCTTGTTATTCATGCCTAATAATTAAAAAAAAAAAAAAAAAGAGGGCACATATTGAATGGAGCACTGGGTGTTATATGCAAACATTGAATCATAGAACACTACATCAAAAACTAATGATGTAATGTATGGTGACTAACATAACAATAAAATAAAATAAAAGATTAAAACAAACAAACAAACAAACAAGCAAACAAAGATTCCAGCCCTGGCAAACTGAAGTTTTGTTTTGTTTTGTTTCATGTGGTCCTGTCAAGGAGGGGAGCAATACTACTCCATTTCCTTCACGAAAAACTTCCCCTCCCCTGCTGAAGCCAAGATATCAAATTTCTTCTTGTAAAGGAAATTTAAATGTGAAAATTAAGGACAGTCACCGTTTTAGCATTTGAGGTAACTGTAGATATCACATGGTCCAACTATCTCATTTAAGGAAACTGAAAATGTCAAAGGAATTCTCTGATTTGTCTTCCAGGTTAAAAGCCACTCAGAGGCCGAGATGATTTCTTCTCTACTTTTGCATGCCCTGTACCTATTACATTTCAGGCTCATCGTAAATGTATGTTAGTTTTATGTGCTATACTGGCTTACCCAAGATGTTTATTTCTTCTTTCCCTCTCTTTCCTACACATGCACATATATGCATACCTGTGCCTGCACACAATCATCACATATCAATCACCAGCTACGGTTTAGTTGCAGTCAGCGTAATGTCAAGATTCATTACCTTCCAAAATGCGGCTTCACTGGATAGAGCAATCATCTATTTTTTTTTCAATAGACTGCTTTAAAAAATCTGTCACATAGTGGGGCGCCTGGGTGGCTTAGTCATTAAGCGTCTGCCTTCGGCTCAGGTCATGATCCCAGTGTGTGGGATCGAGCCCTGCATTGGGCTCCCTGCTCCCGGGAAGCCCGCTTCTCCCTTTCCCACTCTCCCACTGTGTTCCCTCTCTCACTGTGTCTCTTTCTGTCGAATAAATAAATAAAATCTTTAAAAGAAATTGTCACATAGAGAGATAATGAGGAATTCTTCACTAATTTGCCATTTTCAGAAAATGTTTTCATATTTTCAGTTCTTTCTCAATATAGGATGGGATAAAAATCTCAAGGTTGTAGAATTTCACACAAGGTGGTCTATGAAGTTATGTTAATGGCTATGTTGAAATCACAACTTAAATAATGATCAGGACAATATTTGAGCAGTTTTGTACCCCAAGTGGAATTAAAGGGAGAAAAGGATTTCCCTAAATCAAAACCTCAATGAGATACCACCTCACACCAGTCGGAATGGCTAAAATTAACAAGTCAGAAAACTACAGATGTTGGCGGGGATGTGGAGAAAGGGGAACCCTCCTACACTGTTGGTGGGAATGAAAGCTGGTGCAGCCACTCTGAAAAACAGTATGGCGGTTCCCCAAAAAGTTGAAAATAGAGCTACCCTACGACCCAGCAATTGGACTACTGAGTATTTACCCCAAAGATACAAATGTAGTGATCTGAAGGGGTACATGCACCCCGATGTTTATAGCAGCAATGTCCACAATAGCCAAACTATGGAAAGAACCAAGATGTCCATCAACAGATGAATGGATAAAGAAGAAGTGATATATATACACACACAATATTCCATTGTGTGTGTGTATATATATATATATATATATATATATACACACACACACACACACACAATGGAATATTATGCAGCCATCAAAAGGAATGAAATCTTGCCATTTGCAACGACATGGATGGAACTGGAGGGTATTATGCTGAGCGAAATAAGTCAATCAGAGAAAGACATGTATCATATGATCTCACTGATATGAGGAATTCTTAATCTCAGGAAACAAACTGAGGGTTGCTGGAGGGATGGGGTGGCTGGGTGATAGACATTGGGGAGGGTATGTGCTATGGTGAACACTATGAATTGTGTAGGACTGTTGAATCAGAGACCTGTACCTCTGAAACAAATAATATAGTATATGTTAAAAAAAAAAAAAGAAGAAGAAGATAGCAGGAAGAGAAAAATGAAGGGTGGGAAATTGGAGGGGGAGACAAACCATGAGAGACTATGGACTCTGAGAAACAGACTGAGGACTCTAGAGGGGAGCAGGGTGGGGGGATGGTTTAGCCTGGTGATAGATATTAAAAAGGGCATGTATTGAATGGAGCACTGGGTGTTATATGCAAAAAATGAATCACGGAACACTACATCAAAAACTAATGATGTAATATATGGTGATTAATATAACATAATAAAATAAAAAAATTAAAAAAGGAGAAAAGGATCAAAGGGGATTCAAAAAGAACGGGAAATGTTTCAGATTTTCCTTCAAACTTTGAAGATATTTTCAGGGTTTGATTGAGTGATGGTGAGCAATATAATAATCCATACATTTATAGAGAAATTTGCAATTTGCAAAGCACCCTCACAAATATTATCTCATTTAATTTACAAAACAACACAATGTAGTGATTCCAACAGATACTGGTTTCTTCCATCGGTAGATGAGGAAACTGAGACACCAAGGATTAATCAGAGACATTTGGGCTGAGTTACTTTTCTTGCTCTTTTGGAAGATTTTGTATCATAAAAATCAATGCGGGAGGAAGACAGAAGGGATGCTTTGCCACTTTTTAAAAATGGCCAGGAAAGAGCATCTTTGAGAAGAGACCATGTGATGGTATTACAAGCAACACACTGAGCTGTACCATTGAAAGTGTTTCTGGATGGGATAATAACTGACTTCAAGCAACTCCATTTTGCTTTTGAAATACATTTTTATCTTGGCGAAGACAAAGAAGACAGCATTTTCAGTTTGCCTTAGCAGCTCTTAGATCCATAATAGCCCAATCCAATTAAGGGCCTATTCACTTCCACCATTACCATTACACTAGGTTGCTCTGCAAAGATAAAAGTAAGTTGAGCAAGGCAAATCCCATCTGAAGATGAGCAATTCTGCCCATTTATTGACATCATCCTTGTCTTTTGTAGACTGGCGTGGCATTCATTGCATGGGGCTTTCAGGAGTGATTGTTAGCTAAGTGAAAGAAAGAAAAATTGAAAGCATCAATGTTTACCTGACCTAAGACTTACATGGCAAAGGCTACGACCAAACAGCACATTAATGGATACATTGGTCACAAACCATAGAGGCAAATGTTTGGAATGTCTTAAAAGTTTAATACGTATTTTACACTCCATTGGGGATGTTTAAAAGCTTTGACCTTAACCCATAACAATCTGGGATGAAAGGAAGGAAAATTAAGTCTTAGCCACACATCTAACAAACTGCATTTATGTCTGCTAATGTGAAATATTTCTTTAAGCCAGTACAGCAGAATATGATAATCTATGGGCTAGAAATGGGGGACATGAGTTCTAGATGTTACCAGTAGCTATCGGTGTGCTCATCCTAAATCATTTGAGCACTGTTGCGTTTGATATAAAAGACCAAGGCAAAAGAATTGTTCCATAGTCCGAAAACCTAGGATAGGATTTTAAAATCTGTGAGGAACCCCTCACCCTGCTGAATGTAGCTAAATTATGCACAGACCCAAACATTGATATTATGCTGAAACCACAAACTTTATTATTAGCTCTTTCTCTGGAGACTTCCTAGACCAAGCTAATTTCTAATTGAGAGATAAGCTTAAATCTCATTTATCATAGACATTCTGGCAACATGTGAAACCCAGATTCTCAGGGAGGCCAGGAAAAATGCAGATTCCAAGTTACAAAATCCTTCATCATATCAAAGTTCTAGCCTCAGTGCACTCCCTTGTTCTTAATCTTAACCCACCCTCTGGAGACAAATGAAGAGGAAGGAATGCATGTAAAAGGGATTATTAAAAAATCTGACAAAACTATCCGACAGAATGCCAGGTATATAAAAATGTTAAAGTTTAGTTAGTATTATTATTATTGTTATCACTATTATCAGTATCACCACCAGCAGCAGCCCCAGCAAAACCGTCTTAAAGGCTAAAAGTAATTTTATCAGCTGAGTTAGCAACTTTGAATTTAGTCTCTGTTCTCAAATGACTCAGTATGAACTTTGCATCCATAAGGACATAAATTAAAGGCACAGTGTCTTCAACTGGATAATCCAGGGCATATGATCCTATCAAACAAGACCTGCACCTCCTCCATGCAAAATGTCTATCAAAATATCAAGATAGCTGCACATCCCCATTCCTGTAACTGACACCCAGTTTTTCGGAAGCACAGATGAATGACATGCAGGCATTGGTGTGAACAAACAGAATAGGCTAAACTGGCTGTCCTCAAACAATTCCCTCAAAAGAAAGATGAGACTCAATTATTCAAACTGGACTAGATACCCTATGGTCACCAGTCAGCTTGGAAGCACTGTCAAGCTATACCCTACAACTCATATAGGTCCCACTTGGGGAGAGGGCAACAGTGGTACAAAACAAAACCTCTTTCCAGGGGCACCATGTGAACCCTTGAGAATGCAGTTTTTGTGTAGAAGTCAGACATTAACTTGCCTTTCTTCTAAAAACATGGTAACCACCCTTTAGGGGTCATAGAAACCCTCAAGTATTTAAGGAAACAGCACCAAGAGGTCATGTAGCCCTCAGATGACTACAGAGATCTCTTTAAGGTAAGATTACCCTGGTTTACTAAGGGAGTTTCTTGGAGGGAAAACCAAAGGTATTGCTATTTTTGTGTACCTTGCAGACAGTTATCTTGATGGTAGGGGCCATCCACTTAGATAAACTGGTCAAAATGTATCCCTGAAATGCATGAAAGTCAGATTGAACTCACTGGCCAGGGTTGTTATAGATGATCAAATTACCCTAGAATTTTTCCTTGCAAGCCAATTTAACACAATCACTAAGACATCTTTCTCTACCTGGATTAATGCCATGGGCCAAATGGAAAAATCAATACAGACTCTTAAGGAGAAAGTCACCTGACTTTCTAAGTTAGACAGTGATAATTTTTGGATTTGTTCAACTTGCTGTGTCCAGGACCCGAGGACAACAGTTAAGGTTGCCATTGTAGATTGACCTCATCCTGATGCTTGGAGTTCTGTTGATAAAAGCCTTTATTCAATGCTATATGAGAAAAATGGAACTAATTTATTTCTAGACAAAGTTTTTCATATTAATTGGAGTGGCAGTGGATTATAATATTCATGGGAACATTTTCTAGAAGCCAAGACAATGTAAGAATGAGGTGTAAATATCTTGGGGAGTTAATTCTCCATGTGCTCCTCATATTTCCACATGTCTTTCAAGCAGAGCTACTGACTCCTTTTGTTCTATACTATCTTTTCAAGGATGTTTATAGAGCACACAGCCTTAAAAGATAGAGATGATATCTCACTCTAGAGAAAAGTGCAGATTTGTTTGCTGTACCATATAATAAAGATTGTATCTCTGTCCTGGGCGAAAATCAAGTAGCTGCATTGCCTGTTATCAAAGATTTGGGTTCTCTAAGCTGGGATTCCTGTGGTATAAACACACACTGCATATGTAGATGTCACATAGCTTTCTGTGTGTCATTCTATGGGATTTGAGGTTCTGAGAACAGCACAAATGCTGATACTCTAGATACTGCTATTGCTCTGAGTAATGAAGTTCTTCTCTGATCCAGGAGTCTTCTGTCTTTTGCCACCTTCCATGAAATTGTGACAGGCTAAATTTTTTAGTTTGCAAGTGATATAAAGTCTCATGCTCTCCAGAGTTCTTGACAGAGGGTGGAAGGGTCACAGAATTATGGTGATAAATGTCTTTATTTTTTAGATTTTTGCATTTTATTTCATTTTGTGATAGCTAATTGTTTGTAATGATAATTAACAGATACTCTTAAAAGATTCAGTCTCCAATGTGGAGGCTGATTTACCCTGGGATCACCAAGTGCAGCTTTTCTTTCTCATTAGGAAAATAATTGCATTAACAAATTGTGACTATTTTCTACTAGTCTTAAATATATTAAGTCAGGATCATGTGCCACTTACTAGAGACAGATGCATAAGAAAACATGTAATATCTGTAAATACTCTACTAAAATAACTTTGTTTATAAAACATGAATACTTATAAGGATGGAGTAGGCTTATGCTGAGACCACAAATAACCCTTAAAATATTAGTGGCATAAGACATAAAATTTATTTCTCACTCACACAAGTATTACTGACAACTCCCCAAGCAGATTCCCTTATGCAGTGAACATAGCCATCCAGATTGCTAGGTCTAGGCTCTCCATTTCTGCCTCCACACTTGCTTGAGAGGGGGAAGAGAGTGTTAGAATATTGCATAGGGGTTTTTCACTGCCTCAACATAAAAGTGACACATGCCAATCCCACTCACAATCCGTTGGTCACAATTGGTCATATGACACCAGCCAAACACACAGGAAACTAAGAAGTGTAATATTTCATATGTTTAAGAAAGATAGTGTTTTCTAATTTTCCATACAAAATTTTTTAAAAATTACTTTTGTATCCCATTAGCCAAAGAAAGTCACAATTGGGTCTTTATTGGTTCCCACTGTCTACACAGGGAATATAAACATACATTACCAAAAAAAATACCTTCCCTATAGCTAGAATGGTCAGCTGGTCGTCTCTGAAGGGGATGAGCTGCAGGCATTGTATAAAACCCCTCTTATGTCTTTCTATGAGATAATCTAACAAATAATGCCAACTCTCAGCCTCGAAAATATTTGGATAAATATTTGGATAAACATTTCAGAGACTGTTTTAAGGGTATTTCATATACATTATCTCATTAAATCCTCACAAAACCTGACATAAAGTTTTATTATGATTTTCATTTTGAAAATGAGGAAAAGTAATTAAGGAGAGGTCAAGTGCCTTGCCCATAGATTTAAAGCCAGTGGGGTAGCTCTTGAGTCCAGACTCTTCACCACCTCTATCTACTGCCCCCTTGTAATATCAATGTATTACTAAGAAATGCATTTGACAGGAACTACCAAGTAGTCGTTATCTCTTAGAATCCTATAAAGTCTGTCTCATTGTTAAAAAAGAATGAGCTAAAGTTGAGTCTGGTTCCAAATGTATGGAGAAATCAAATTTTAGCAAATGAGTATGCTAGAATATGAGGGTGCTTTTGAGAGTGAAGGGAACTAAAGACTTTGTGGTCAATCTGGATTAGTTTATGCCTCCATTTTACTTCATAATTTGCCTCATGAAGACTGATGAGACACTTTGGGGTTTGGTTATTGGCTGATATTTGCCTTATTTCCAGAGTACATAGGAAACCTATCCATATTTTAAAACCATCTTTCAAAATATAATTGTGTCAGGCATGATTATATTTTGGGTAGTATGCATAAACTAGTGAATTATACTGGCAACAATGTTTAAATTTTACTAATTTTAAAAATACAGGGTAGTATATTGGCCATATGCTAAATAATAATGATTTTTTTATAGCACATAATATATTTTCAAAGGAGTTTTATGTCTATTATCTGACTTAACGTTTCAAACATCTGGTTAGTGAGGTAAAATATATATTGTTGTCACCATGCTAGGGATGGAGAAATTATGGCAGAAGTTAAATGGCTTTATTTATTTTTAATACAAATTAACCATATGCCCTATATGGCAGGTTAGGTGACAAAGAATGAAACGAGATCTTTCTTAGATGTTAAAGAATGTGCAGTCTCCAAAAGGTAGAACATTAAGTCAGTGATGGGATTAAACTGAATCAAATATAATTTGATTAAGGTCCCATTAGGATAATATTCTGGTGCTCTGGTTCTGGCCTAGTTCAATTAAATATGAACACACAAGTTACAATTCAATCTGGTTTGGTTCATGGTTCAATTAATTGTTAATATCTTTAGACAATTAAGTACATTCATGATCTTTTCCCAGTTTAAGACGCATGGCTTGGTTGTAAGCAAGTTGCTAGTTAAATTGGAACACATTTAGGAAGGAAATGGAAGGAAATAGTAGTTAATTTTTAAGAGGTTATTATTTGTATGCTTCTATATCACGTCGTCCTCATTAGTTCTGTGATATACCTGTCATTATTACCATTTACAGATAAAAAACTTAAAACATTAAGTTGGTTAAGTCACCCAATTAGAATTTGTGAAAATTAGAATTGTTCTAATTTGTTCGTAATTTTTATGACTTTGATGCTCATATGACTTTATTGTACAGTGTATAACTTTTGTGTATATGAGAATGTGTCCATTCTTTATGGCAATTATTTCTGATTAACTTTTTATTTGTTTTCACTTAATGAGAATATTCTCTATGCAGAACTTTATGTCATGTTTCATGTACCCAAATAAGACAGAGTGAAAACGTCGTCAAGAAACTTCTTAAAAAACATATAGTTTAGTTTATGATTTTAATAGCACACTGTTTTCTGTTTTGTTTTGTTTTGTTTTTTTCTGACAATGCTCACATCTGTATACTCTGGTAAACTCTTTCCAATCATATCTGTATACTGTCATACAAATATGTATGGCCCAGATATTATGGAAGAGGCCTGAAGTCCCTAGGGAAAATCAATTCAAATTCATGGAAAAGTGATTTAGAATAAGAAAGGAATATAGAATTCATAATTCTACATCTGGATTTGGGAGAATTACCATTTAGATTCAGTGCTGACCCTGACTCAGGAGATTTGTCTTGATATTAAGAAAGCTTTTTTGTATTATCATCATCCCTTCAAGCTAGGGCAGTATTGCATCTTTCAAAAAATTGCAAACTAATAAAACCTGGGGGAATTCATCCGGTTTCTAGAGTTTGAATTCCACACGTGCAAACTGTCAGCTTTAAGTAAGTCATGCAAAACTCTATTTAAATGATTCAGCCTTTCCCTGAATATGGGAAATGGGAAATGTTATTCGGTAGTTAGAATAAAATGGTTTGAATGGTGAGGAATAGATTAAACCTGCTCACAGTCACTGAGCAGAGATAATAAGAGATGATTTGAAAGTGGAAATAGTCATTTGTGATGGGCCTCGCTGTTAACACGCTAGCATGTGTAAAAGCATTAGAGAGCATGGGTGAAACCAGTGAGCATTCCTCCATCTCTGTAAATCAAGCATTCATCAGGGGTTTCTTCCTGCTAGAATTTCTCATACCTGCCCTGAGTTCCATTCCCCAGCTAGCCCACAAGGGGCACAGAGTAGAAAGAATAGAAATACATCAGTGAATGCAAATTGAGAAACAGTATGGAGAAGGTCCCCTGAAGAGATCTTAGCGGGATGATTCCTAACTGACAACCAAAATTCAGGCAAGAGAATGCTAAAGGCATGTTTCTTTAAATATGTGTGGCAGAGAGGTTCCGGGCGCAGTTTGGGATTTACAGCTGAATTACAGCCCTGCTTCTGTCCTTTTCTATCCTTTGTGTCAGCCTGATTGGACAAGTTACTTAATTTCTTTGAGTCAGTTTTCTCATTTGTGACTAACTGGTAATAAGGGTAGTATATATCTCATCATGAACTGAATTAGGCCATATACACAAACGTGTAGCACACTGCCTGGTCCATAGTAAGCACTCAATAAATGTTATTTAAAATTCAAGATCAAAAAACTCTATCAATCTTAAATACTTTGGGGACTATTTGAATACCGAAGCAATATGTTTACCACTATTCTAAATAGTTCATTAATCAGTATTTGTTAAAATCTTACCTAGTTCTGTCCTTCTATAGCTGAACCCCTAAAGTCCCCAGACAATGAAGATAAGATAAACTTCCCTAGAAAACATCTAATTTTCCCCATGCCATAGAACCAATTAAGTTTCTACACCTGGAGGCCTTTATATCTTACCATTTGCAAAATATGGGGATTCTCTGACAGTTCTCCATGCCACAAGCCTCTCCCTCTGCTCTCGTCAGGGGGAAAAAACATTTTGCAATTGCCTTTTTGTAATTCTCCTTGCCTCTTTTAGACTACCTTTTAGTGTAAAATGCTTCCTGTGACTGATAAATTGTTCTTGTCTGTATGCACTGGTTAATTACTTTCCAAAGCATCTGTTGCTTGTCAGGCAAATATGTTCCATGTTTTTGTAAAAATGGCTTTTCTTTCTGGAAAATTCATTTAAGACATTCTGTAATACAAGGAATAAGAAGATAAAGTCCCTCCCACTTGTTAGGCACATATTACCTGTCAGCCACTTGTCTAATAATTTCTTTTAATCCTCTTACAACCCTGTGAAACAGGTAATATTATACTCATTTTACAAGCAAAAGAAAGAATTGTAGCCATGAAATAATTTACCATATAAATTGAACTTGAATCTAGGTCTATATTGCTCTAACATTCTTGGGGCAGTGTTTTCTGATTTGATATTTGGATTATGGGAATCATATAATGGAAACGTATTGTTCCCTTGTATAAAATGACAATAATAGCTATGAGCACAATCACTATCACAACCACCACTTAAAACCCACAATAATTTTACATTAGAGAACATAACTCTCAAGCAAAAGGTTCTGTATGCAAGAAGGAAGTATGGGGAAAAAGAAGTGTGGTGGGGAAAAAGAAGTGTGGTAGGCAAAAGTCAGTGTTCTCCAGGATTCCCACCTCCCCTCTTTGATCTCCTCACCTTGCATGTGTGTGGGACTTGTGAATATGATGAGTCATCATACCTGTAACTATGATACATAATATATAAGAAGGGATATTTCAGATATAATTTAGGTTCCCTAATCAATTGACACTGAGTTCATAAAAAGAGGTTATCTTGACTAGAGGGTGTTATGCTAAGTGAAGTAAGTCAATCAGAGAAAGAGAATTATCATTATGATTTCACTCATAGGTGGGAATTTAAGAAACAAAACAGAGAATCATAGGGGAAGGGAGGGAGAAATAAAATAAGATGAAATCACAGAGGGAGACAAACCATAAGAGACTCTTAATCATAGGAAACAAACTGAGGGTTGCTGGAGGAGAGGTGGGTGGGGGGATGGGGTAATAGGGTGATGGGCATTAAGGAGGGCACGTGATATAACTGGGTGTTTTATGTAACTGATGAATCACTGAACTCTACCTCTGAAACTCATACTATATGTGAATTAATTGAATTTAAATAAAAAAATAAAAATTAAAAAGTTATCCTGGATGGGCCTGACTTAGCCAGATGAGTCTTTAGAAGAGATCAGACAAATTCAAAGTGCCAGAGTCTGCTCCTGCTTGCATTGAAGAAAAAAACAACCATGTTGTGAACTGAACATGAAGAAAGCCATGTGGCAAGGACACAAGGTCAGCCTCTAGGAACTAAGGGCATTCCCTGGCCAATAGCCAACAAGAAAATGGAGACTTTTTTCCAATAAATGCAAGAAACTAAATTCTGCTAATATTCACTCACTTTGGAAGAGGACCCTGAACCTTAGGTGAGGTTACGCCCTGGCTGACACTTTGATTTCAGCCTGATGAAACCCTGAGCAGAGGACCCAGCTAATCTATGACTAGACTTTTAACTTAGAGAAATTGTAAGATATATCTATATGTCTATATCTATCTATCAGTACTGATCTATTGATAGATAGATATAGAGATAGGTAGAGCTATTTAAACTGCTAGTTTTTGGTAATTTGTTACACTTTTTTTTTTAAAAAGATTTTATTTATTTATTTGAGAGAGAAAGAATGAGAGAGAGCACATGAGAGAGAGGAGGGTCAGAGGGAGAAGCAGACTCCCCGCCGAGCAGGAAGCCCGATGCGGGACTCGATCCAGGGACTCCAGAATCATGACCTGAGCCGAAGGCAGTCACTTAACCAACTGAGCCACCCAGGTGCCCCTGTAATTTGTTACACTTTTAACTTAGAGAAATTGTAAGATATATCTATTGACAGATATAGATATATGAGATGATAGATAGATAGATTTAAACTGCTAAGTTTTTGGTAATTTGTTACACAATAGTAGAAAACTAATACATTAAATTGAATGCCAAATGAGTGATAGATGGTAAGTACTACAGATGGTAAGTTCAATAAAGTAGAAATAAATCAGTTTCTGGGGGAGAGATGATAATATTGCTACCGAAAAATCTGCAACTCAGTGGGGATTGAGCTGTATACCAAACTTTTCCTTTCTACTTTTCTCTGTAACATATCATTTTCTTAGGTTGGTTTCCCCAGAAGTAGACTCAGACAAAAAATTATGTGCACAAGATTCCCAGGAAAAGTCAGATAGAAAAAGAAAAGACAAACAAGGGGGGGGGTTTCAGACAAAAATCTCAGCTGTACCTGAATTTTACACAGGTAAGCTGGGGTATAATTGCACCTTGAAGTTTACCCTTACTTGGGACAAGAAGTTTGCGCTTTCATATTTAACACTGGCCAGTCATTGGCTAATTGCATCATGATGCTGGCATTGCCAGCTCACTACAAGTATGAGTAAAACCAAAAGCAACTCCAGTAATTCAAGGGTATTCCTTGAAAGAGCAACATAACAGAGAATAGTTAAAAGAAAAACAGAAGGAGGTGGACTTCTGGCCTCCAGTTCAGCATGTAAGAAGCTTGGAAGTCACCATTCTGTCTTAACAAGAAGTTAAATCTGAACAAATGGAAAAATCAACAACTCTTCTTGGATCCATAAGAGATGTGAAGTCATGAGGCAAACCAATGCCTTCAAAATTGGAGAGAATAGCAAATACAGAAAATCACAATTTACCAGAGCAGAAACTTCTGTGGGGACTACTAATGTCAGAGTAAGAAATCCTGAACTATAATTGATGAATCTCTGCCTATATCTATTAAAGAAATTGAATCAGTTATAAATAATCTTCCAAAATAGAAAGCACCAGGCCCAGATGGATTCCCTGGTGAATTCAGGGAATCCAAACATATAAGGAAAAAATTATACCAATTTTCTATAATAGGTCCAAACACACCAAAATGCATGTATTAAATATGTGCATTTTTTGTATATCAATTATAACTCAACAAAGCTTTGAAAAGATTGTATACTAGTTAACATTTTAAAAAAGCACAGGGAATACTTCCTCACTCATTTTATGAGGACAGCATTATCATAATACCAAAACCATTGCAAAAACAAAGACATTGCAAGAGAAGAAAACTATATACCTACATCTCTCATCAGTATATATGCAGAAGTCCTCAGCAAAATACTAACAAATCAAAACAAGTGGTGCATAGAAAGAATTATAGAACACAACCAAATAGAATATATCCCAGTTATACAAGGCTAATTCAACATTGGAAATCAATTAATGTAATACATTATATCAGAAGGCTAAAGAAGAAAAATTACTTGATCATATCAATAGATGCTGAAAAGCATTTAACAAAATCCAACACCCATTAATGATTTTAAAAAATCCAACACCCACTTATTATAAAAGTTCTCCTAGGAATATAGGAGAACTTCTTCAACTTGATAAAGAATATTTACAAAAACCCCACAATTGATATCAGACTTACTGATGAGAAACTCAGTTTTCCACCAAGATTAGGAACCAGGCAAGGTTGCAGGATACAAGGTTAATATATAAGAGTAAATCACTCTCATATATACTACCAAAGAACAAGTGACTTTGAAATTAAAAACACAATACCATTTACATTAGCACTGCCCCCAAAAGAGCAATACTTACATACAAATCTATCAAAATATGTATAAAATCTATGATAAAAATTAAAAAATTCTGATGAAAGAAATCAAAGGGAGCTAAACAAATGGAGAGATATTCCATGTTCATGGATAGGAAGACTCAATATTGCTAAGATGTCAGTTCTTCCTAACTCCATCTATAGATTCAATGCGATCCTAATCAAAATCCCTGTAAATTATTTTGTGAATATCATTAAATTGATTCTAGAGTTTATATGGAAATCAGTGATAACCAGAATAGCCAACACAATATTGAAGAACAAAGTTGAAGGACTGACACTACCCAACTTCAAGACTTACTGTAATGCCATAGTAGTCAATAGAGTATGGGATTGACAAAAACATAGACAAATAGATTGATAAAACAGAATAGAAAGCCCACAAATAGACTCACATAAATATAGTCAACTTATCTTTGATAAAGGAACAGAGGCAATACAATGGAGAAAAATTGGCGCTGGAATAACTGGTCATCCACATGAAAAAAAATAATCTAGAAACAGATCTTATATTCTTCCCAAAAATTAACTCAAAATGGATTAAAGATCTAAATATAAAGCACAAAACAATAGAGCTCCTAGAAGATAACATAGTAGAAAATCTAGATGATCTTGGGTTTGTCAATAACTTTTTAAATAAACATCAAAGACATGATTCATGAAAGACATAAATGATAAGCTGGAATTCATTGAAATTAAAAACTTCTTCTCTGTGAAAGACAATGTCAGGAGAATTAAAAGATAAGCCACAGATTGGGAGAAAATTTCACAGAAAGCATATGTGATAAAGAACTGTTAACCAAATACACAAAGAAGTCTTAAAACTCAACAGTAAGAAAATAATCAAGCCAATTAAAAATTGGGCCAAAGACCTTAGCCTCATTAAAGAAAATATACAGATGGCAAATAAGCATATGAAAAGAAAGAAAAGATGTTCCACATCATATGTCATCTACCACTACACACCTATTAAAATGGCCAAAATCTGGAACTCTGAGAATACCAAATCCTACTAAGAATGTGGAACAACAGGAACTCTCATTCATTGCTGGTGGGAATGAAAAATGGTGCAGCCACTTTTGAAGACAGTTTGACAGTTCCTTACAAAACTAAATATACTCTTACCATATGATCCAGTAATCATGTTCCTTGGTATTTACCCAGAGGTGTTGAAAGCTTATGTACACATAAACATTTGTGCATGGATGTTTATAGCAACTTTATTCATAATTGCCAAAACTTAGAAGCAAACAAGATGCCTTTCAGTAGCTGAATAGATAAACTGTGGTATATCCAAACAATGGAATATTACTCAATGCTAAAAAGAAATGAGTTATAAAACCATGAAAAAAACATAGAGAAAATTTAAATACATACTACTAAGGGAAATAAGCCAATCTGAAAAAGCTACAAACTGTACGACTCCAATATATATGACATTCAAAATTATGGAGACAGTAAAAAGATCAGTGGTTGCTAGGAGTTGGGATGGGAAGGATAAATAGAGTGAGCACAGAAGATTTTTAGGGCAGTGAAACTATTCTGTATGTTACTGTAATGGTGGATATCTTATTATAAATTCATCCAAATCTATAGAATGTACAAGAATGAACCCTCATGTGAACTATGAACTTTAAATGATAATGATCTGTCAGTGTAGGTTCATCAGTTGTAACAAATGTACCACTCTGGTGGGTTGATAACAGGGTGTGAATAATGAAGGACACTGTGCCTGTATGGGGGCAGGGGTATTTGGAAAACTTCTGTACCTTCTTCTCAATTTTGCTGTGACCTAAAACTGTTATTAAAAAAGGAAAAAAAAAATGTCTCTTAAAAAAAGAAAAACAGGGGCGCCTGGGTGGCTCAGTCATTAAGCGTCTGCCTTTGGCTCAGGTCATGATCCCAGGGTCCTGGAATCAAGCCCCACATTGGGCTCCCTGCTCAGCGGGAAGCCAGCTTCTCCCTCTCCCATTCCCCCTGCTTATGTTCCTTCTCTCGCTGTGTCTCGCTCTGTCAAATAAATAAATAAAATCTTAAAAAAAAAAAAAAAGAAAAAGGGGAGCATGATAATTCACTGGAAATTTGTCAAAGGATTCAAGTGAATCATGGGGGATTTACCAGCAAAGTCTATTATAATTATGAACCTTTGGCAAAATTACAATTAAGAGCTTAATAACTCTAGAGTACTGCTTATAAAAATTAAAAAAAAAACCCTGTAAATTGATTAAGAAAAGCTGTCTTTTAATTCTACTACAACTTCCATTCATTAAATGACTGTCATGTTCCAGATACTATTTCATTTAATAATTAGCACAACCTTAGGACATTAGTTCTACTATAACCCTCATTTTACACATGAGGAAATTTTGGTTACAGGAGATAAAATAATTTGGCTGTTTGTGCCTTATATGTGGTGATCAGAGATTTGAATTCTCTGAGTGAAATTGTGTGCGCATTCCAGTATACCAAGCCACTACCACTTTGAGTAAGTTTGATGTAAGATGTTGCCACCTATCTCAAATAATAACCATACAAAGTGTTAATACATGCCAGTGGGTCTTTATATAGATTAACAACACTTAAGACATACTTCAAAAAGGGTACATGTCTTTATCATTTTGGGGGGATGAGGTGTGTCACTATGGTCTGCCAATATGACATAATAAGAGATGTCTTAATACATTGGAGACATGGTGTTTATAATTTCTCTCTCTCCCTTTCATTTTCCTTTCCTTCCTTTCTCTTCCTTCCTTCCTCTATTTATTCTTTAACAAACTTACATTGGACATGACATTTATGCAAAAATCATTGTGGTATTAGTGAGTTAACAAAAGATCAATTAAATATGAAACTTGCCCTCTAGAAACTTATTATCTATTATAAAAAAATCAGATGAATACATAAATGCTTGCTACATTAAATTTGAAAGGGGGGCTCAAAGAAACTACTCCACAGATATTTAAAGAAGGAAGAAATTGAATTCATTTAGAAGTGTTGACAGTTAAAACTAAATGGGATTCAAACTTATTTCAGTGGCAAGACAAACCACCATAGGTGGAAGGAACAGTATGAACAAATTCATTAAGACAGGAAGGAGCAGCTTTTCTGGTATCCAGGTAGTTGAATTTGGTTGTGGTAAAGAAGGTGGGGGGAGTAGCATGCAGGTCAGGCCCAGAGTGTGTACTCCAAATGCCAAGTTAAGTTTATGCTTTAATTTTTCCTCAGAGTTCAAAGCTCCAATTTCTAAAACCCAGTTGGCTGAGAAAACTATCCAATTTTGGACAAACTTAAATGTGTGCTTTTACTCAAGATAACTGTCCATTCCTTGATGCAAAACCAAAGGGTTATTTTAAGAATTTGTTTATTTTGCTGTTTTACCAAAGAAGATGATGTGAGTTGAAGCTTCTTTAAAATATTTTCTTATGACCAACAAACACCTGTTGTGAGATTGTGTTTATTTTTTATGTCTTTTCAATATGTTTACCAGTTTGCAATTAGAAAACAAAGCAGCAAAAGCAGCAAAAGCCATGTTAAGTCTGGAAGCACAATAATCCTCACCCACCTTTTAGATCAGCATTATTTCTATTGAACACACTTACTTGTTTTGTTTTGTTTTGTTTCTCATTCAAAAAGGGGACAAAAACCTTATTTGTAAAACTTCCATTAATGATCTGAAATAGCACTAGAGACAGTGAGTTTTGTTTTTTGTTTTTTGTTTACATTTATTTAGATAATTATTGAATTGCCATGTAGGTATGTGGAATTGAGCATAGAAAATAATGGACAAGTGTTGGGGCACCTGCGTGGCTCAGTTGGTTAAGTGGCTGACTCTTGATTTCAGCTCAGGTCATGATCTCAAGGTCATGAAATCAAGCCCCACATTGGACTCTGGGCTCAGTGGGGAGTCTGCTTGATACTCTCTCCCTCCCTCTCCCTCCACTCCTCCCCCCACTCACGTGTATGCGTGCACGCTCTCTCTTTTTTAAAAAAGAAAATAATGGACAAGTACTATTAACAGTTTCATTGTAAGTCAGTAGATATGAAATCTCAAACTGAATCTCATTGTATCAAGCTACAAAGCACCCGAAAGGGTGGATTTTTGACTGACTTCCAGAACTTAAATAACCCAAAGTAAAATTTATTCATTGAGAAGTTCTAACACTAGAGTGTTACCCACTCTCTGCCTGAATGCTTATATGCAGGGTGAACATGTAATTTATTATCCAAAGAAGGATGGTTTTAACAGGAAAAGAAGGGGATATTAATAATTATGGCAGGATAATCAACATACACATGAACCAGGCAAACTGGAATACAGTGTCACCTGGTATCTATAGAAATCCAAAGAAGCTAAGAGATTAAGTGTATATACCTGACCCATTGTCAACTATAGCAGTGGGTGTGGCTTCTAACTTCTTCCAATCCCCTATACTCCGAAAAAAATATTCTGGGTAGGGCTTGTTGATGGCAAAGTAGTTTTGAGCTCCCCAAATTCTTATTCTGGTCATAGCTCAAACTGGCCTAGAGAGATATTTGAATTTTATGGATAGATAACTTTTCCTTGGAACTCAAACTCACAGATCATATGATATTATTATTACAGATAATGAAAGACTATAAGAAAGAAGGAATTTTATAAAATTCCCTATCTTGAACACTTCATTTAAGAAATATGTTGATTTTGACTCCAAATATGAAAGTGACTCAACTCCCGTTTCATGGTACTTACATGATTTATGAGAAACATATCTTTGCTAATGATAGAGGAAAGATACTTCTTAGGAAATGCATCACCATTGGTATCTCTCTGTTCCTTAACATTTAGAATTTCAGGAAGGAGAATGATGGAAAGATGTTTGTGGGTAGGTAAATTATATTTCATTTCTAGTGCTGCACTTACTAGCAGCAAGTGATTCTGGATTACTTAACCTATCTGGGCCTTAATTTTTTCGTCACCTCATAACACTCCCTGTGACTCAAGCTTTCTGATAATCACTTTATATGATTCATTTAATTCTAACTTGTCACAGCAGCTCTTTGAGGTAGGTATTATTAATATCCCATTTGCAGGTAATAAAACTGGCAACTCTGTGACCTCTTTCCATGCTTTATTATTATTTTTTTGTTTACAACATTTTCATTTATATATTTATATTTCCAAGTAGTGTGTAATTTCCAAGGGACAGAAATTATGCCATTTTTGATCACCCCAGACACACAATTTGATGCTCAATAAATATATTTAGAAAGAAGAAAGAAAGAAAGAAAGAAAGAAAGAAAGAAAGAAAGAAAGAAAG